>NW_015552694.1:279802-286448 GCF_001515605.1 Sinocyclocheilus anshuiensis
TATTATAAAGTTTCTTATATTTATATAAAAGTTTCTCAATTACGACAAGTCGCAATTAGGCCTACTTTTTTCATGGCGGAAATGCCCTTCCATACTACGTTGACCTTGTTAACTTTGTTTTGAGACAGTAAAGCAGAGAAATAAATCAAGGAAAAGACCGCAACCTTGACCTAAAATTTGCAATAGTAGCCCACTACGGCTATGTTCCACACACACAGAAAAATAAATAAATAAAAATATATGTGTTCCACACTGCACCAAAGAATACATGGGGTCTCAGCACTGACAAAGAAACACAAAAACAAAATATACAAGTACACACACACAAAAAAATAAGTAAAAAGGAAACTACAGATATATGCAAAACATCAGGGTACGTGACTAATCAACCCCGTAAATCACTGACAGTATATCACATCAGCCGTCTTGATCACCATTACCCAAAAAGTTAGGAAAAGAAAACGACTAAATAAACCCTTTAATATTCCCAAAACCATCAAACAACGGACACAAAGAAACCACAAATAATCAAAACAAATCTAATAAAGATAAGGAAGGCAATAAACACAGCAGGAACCTTAGAGACAAAACAGCAGCGCGGGCTAGGCCGTACGTCCTGCCAAATATTGACCCACTCCACGGCTCTACGCTGGACAGAAGCCGATAGGCACTCCCCCTTAAACCTGCACACACACTAACGTGCATGAAACTTAAACATTTACAATATAAAACCGCCCCCCATAAAAAGATCATACTCACTGGGTCAATCCGACTGTTATGAAAAAGCTCCCGCTATGACATCTCGCTGCACCCGAACTGCAGGATACAGACTTGGGTTACACGCCAATAAAATAAGAACAGAAAACCCACAACACACGACTCCACCAAGCAAGGGCGACACAACAGAAAACTTGAGGTGTGGGAACTTACCCAAGTGCTCACTACGCCACTGGCAGGCTCTACTTTTATTGTGACACAATCATGTTAATCATTCACCAGCCGGTGATGGACGCAGCTAAACCTGTAGTGAGTTCCTCCTATTCTCCAGCAGAGGGGGTTGTGATAGCAATATTCATTCCATCACAATCCATCCCACCTATTTGCATCGCCGTCCCGACGATGAACCAGTAGGCCACGAAATTCAGTTCCATGGTCTAAAAAACAAGGAAGCAGTAGGCACAATCATCTGGGAATTTATAGCCCCTCTCTCCCTCCCCTGCACCGCCCTAGGTAAATTATGGGGGGTGTGGTAGCATCACATTTAGAAAAACAATCACATTTAATTGCTTAATAGCAGGAGGGAGGTGTAAATCACATTTTAAACTTTGAATTAAAATGCAGGTTCCTTTGCCTGGCTAAGACTAATTGCAATGGTAAAACTGTGTTAAGTTGAAGAAACACCCATCATAAATATGACAGAGCCTACAGTTTTATACAGTAAGTTCCTAAAACACTTCTTTGTATTTTGTTCTAAATTATTTATCTTTTAATTCATCTTTGAACTGTAGCTGCCCGTCCGATTTGGAGGCTACACTGAAGCAAGGAGTCAAGAAAGTTATAAAATGTGATGTCCCTGGAACCAGCTGACTGTGTAACATCTCTGTCTGGAAGCAGCGTGTAAAGACATTCAAACATACTGTCGTGCTTTACATGGGCTGACCAAACTTTTGTGTCCTAGTTGACTTCTGGTAATGATTGGTGTTCTGGGTGAGAGCTTCTACAAGGTAGATGATCAGCTCTTTTCTTGTCTTAGACTAAGTCAGGATAATATTGAGGAAGCGCTCAGTGGTTTTGGCCTCTCAATCCACGAGTTTAATATAGGGGAGAGTGGGGTAAGATGAGCCAGTGGGTAACTTGACCCACCCCCTGTAACTTGCCAACTGTACACTTTTATTGTCATGTGACCATATATCAAATCCAAATCCATATCTGATAAGAACCAGAAGATGCTTTTCATCACATTATAATCAGATATATCTTTCCACCTGTAGTCCCTAATGGCCTGTTCGACATTGCAGAAAAGCTACCATGCCAAGAATATTTGACTAAATTGTTCATTAGTTTCAGTGACATTTATTCCTTCATTCTAATTGTTTTTTTTATTATTATTTTACTCAACAAACTCTCTGTTTAGTCTGTTTTTGGGAAGATTACAACTTTGGTGTTAAACATATTGTTTCAGAAATGCAAACAATTAAAGATTGAAATGTTCATTTGGTTGGTTTTATGTTGTTTACATTAGCTTTAAGAAAAGAAATAAGACTGTTTGAAAAAGGAAATTTGATTATTAAATTAGTTTTTAAAAGAGGTAAATTATCTTTCAAATTTAACATGGGCTTGAACCAGATTCAGTCAGATGGTCAGTTTACAACCAGATGGTACATCTTACTCATTGACTGGGGTCAACTTACCCCCACACTGGGGCAAACTGAGCCACAGGAACACTTTTTTTATAAGCCATATTTTTAGAACCATTTGTCATAGATACATTCTGATCATTTAAAATGATAGGAAACACCATGAAGTTACTTTAGATACTTTGATTGTACTTCTGCATCGTTTTCCCTTATCTTGAGGACCACATAAGTAAAAAGTGGCTCATCTTACCCCACTCTCCCCTACTGCCTGCAGAAGACAGAGAGCAACTCTGTGTCTGACTTTGAGGTGGTTTTTCATCTTGTAGCAAGAAAACCCTCTTGAGTGACAGAGCAAGCAGGCATTATAATACAGCAAAACAGTTGTATTTAAAGCTAGAGCACACCAAAATAATCCCTTTTTATAGCCTATGGTTTTTCTGCTTATAATAAATCCACTGAAGTTTTGGCATTTTAAATGAGTATGGAATGCATAAATCTTAAAATTTTAATGTGTTTTATAATGTAAGGATTTTAAAAAGATGGAACATAAAAAGAAAATTATTTTGGTTAAAATGTTTTTTTGAATGTACTAATGAAGTAATACAATTTTCGAAGTAATAAACATTACTATGAAATCTATTTCATGATTTATGTTCTTTACACAAATAATACAAAAGAGAGCTTTATCTGTGCACTTGGGGAATATTAGAGAATTCATCCAAACATTTCTCTCTATGAACCATTTTAATAACATTTCACAACATATGTGAAACAACACCACAAAGGAAATAAACCAATAAGACCAAGCTTGTATAGTATTGTACAGTATGACTTCATGTCATGAGACAGTTTGCTTTATATCGAAGTAAGTGTTCCAAATGGAAGATTAAAATGAACTGATTGGTTCTTGTTCTCTAGCAGAAATCTGTGACTCTCATAGACTTCAACACACATGCTTGTCATTCATTGATTATAATACTTTATAGCCTACTTGTCCCCATTATACATTATAGATTAAATATTTCTTGTTCATATTTAGTTTATCCCCACTAAAAAGATCCAACTTAATCACTACTTCTCTCATGAACTGAAGTCAACATTTTCAGTAATCTTCAATATCTGTCTGTTCCTCATACAATATGGCTTAGGAAAACTTTAATCTTTTGAGTCTTTATTCAGTTTAAAAATATTGAAACCGGTGGCCAAGACATTGTCCAAAAGCTCACATTTTTCAGGGTCTGAAGTTTAATACTTGTTGGTGAAATGCCCATGCATAAGATCATGAAGATTATTAACTGAATCCTTTCTCAGTATGCTTTGGGGTTAGCCGTTTAATCTCTCTATGCCTAGTTGCACAACTTACCCCACTCTTCCCTACTTGTGCAGCCCTTATAGAACACTAATGTAAAAAAGACCCACTGATAGAGACTTCACCATCAGTAATCCTCAGGAATGTGGGGTGGTTGTGGAAAGGATTGATGTTTCAAGCACCATCCTGTTACACAGCAAATTTAAAGCATACATTATGGAAACAATACTGTAACTACAATTCTATGCAAAAATTATGGACAGTCTTATGAACTGTCATGCAGCTTGGCATTAAAGTTGCAGCCAAATGGGACATAAATCATTACAGATATCATTTGGGAGACACTGTGCTCAAAGACAGCATTATTAGGCATGTAAAGAAGCTATGGCAGCCTATGTCTATTTGAAAACAATCCAATGAAACAAACTCTGTGAACACTCTTTCTATATTTAAATCAACATTTTTTCTATTATAAGACAAAAATCATTTTCTATAGAAGCTTATTTCCATCACGATTAAAAACAACAAACAAAAAATGGTAATTGCAACTTCTCACAATTTAGACTTTTTCCTTGCAATTGTAAATTAATATCTGGGAGGGGGAAAAAAAGTCTGAACTGTGAGATATAAATTCAGAATTGCAAGAAAAAAAGTCAGAATTTTAAAATAGGTTGCAATTACCCCTTTTTTTCCGGCAGAAACAAGCTTCCACATCTTTTATACAAGAATAAAAAAGTAGAAACAACACATTTACCAACAGTTGAGCCAATGTTCAAATTTTATATATAAAATTTAAACTGTGTCATTTCATTTCTAACAAGTTTGTAGGTGCTGTCTGTCCATGTTTACACTGACAAAAGACATAAACCTGCATAATAACTGCTGCTCGTCCAAGCCCTGACCTGGCTCTGTTATGTTTCAGTTGAAGTGTTCATGATCAGTTTTCCAGCACTATAGACTCATTCATTATATATATTCTCCTCATCACCTCCGGAGTCCATTTCCACTTCCTCCTCCTCCTCCTCCTCTTCATCACTGAGGGATTCTGCTGCTGTTCTTTTCATCCCTCTCTGTTTAGACAGAGCAGCGGCGTAACGAATGTTGTAAATGTTCCAGTCGCAACTGGGAAGAAAACAAAAGTTATATTTAAACTTGAAAGAGAAACTAACATTGTTTCCTTTGTAGAATTATTTATTTGTGTTTTAATTCCATGTCAGCAACAATGGCTATATTCATGGCAACATTAACAATATCTTCCTTTTTAGAATTCTGTCAAGCTTACAGTTTGGATAGATCATCACTGTGTCTTTGGATGCTCTTCAGTAGCTGCTGTACAGTAGGCAATACAGCTCCAGATCTGAAAATGAGACACATGAACAGTCTTACAGTGCTCACCAACAAAAGATAAAACACTGCAAAATAGGACATAAAACATTTTCCTTACTTTTCTGCATGGAAAAATAAACAGCAGTGAAAGGAGGTGTTTAACCTCCAAAAAATATTGATCATCTTCAGGAGATCAACCTTTACTACTTTTTTATACAGCCATTACAGGGTTAAATAACTGAGGTTGACATCAATTTGTGTCAAAAACTAAAAACATGTATTATTTAATATATTCCTCCCAATAGTAAATAAAAAAATAGATTTTACTACAATTAACTGAATATCAAAAATATGACATTGTATGCTTTTAATTTTTGGATAGTCAAGAAGACCTTGGATGTGGGTCAGTCCAAAAATCATCCTTTTAAAGAGATAAAGACATTTGATGTGTTTAAAACTAGCTAACTTACCAGTGGTATGATAATGTGATGTAACAGCTAATTCTGTCTCTACGCATATTATTTGTGCCAAATGGCCAATTTAAGTGCAAAAATGGGCAATTAAGGGAAAATATAGTATAAGCAAATATAGTACACGAATTCAATAACTTAAAACCAGTGTGAGCTCATTCTGAAAAGAGCTATGCTGCTGACCGGTTCTTGAGCTTTTGTCCATGTAAGGTAAGCAGACACTGAGCCCAGCTGAGGTAGAACTGCAGGTGGTTGGACTTTTCCAATGTTGAGGCCACAAAGTTCAGAAGCTTATCCACATACACATCTGGCAGTGAGCTACATACCACCGTAACTAAAAGATCAAACAATAAGATAAAAATAATGACAAAATTATGTATTTTGAATATGACAACATATTTGACAATTTTAGGAGGGAACATACTTTGGTCATACGGAACTGCTTCCAGAACCTCTCTTATGAGTGGCATTTCATTTAGCCGAAAAGACAGCAAAATGGCTGATGCCCACTCTTTTTTCTTCATCTGCTGCCGTATGCTTGCCGGTGTGACATCCATGTCTAGATCATAGGGGTCAAACACCAGTGAGGCGTCAAGAGAGTAGATCAGCAACCCTTCAGTGGAGGCTGCTGCCCAACTGCGCCCTGAATGGAGAAGTAGGCCAAAACATCATCATTCCGTTCCATATTCAATAAAAATATTAGGAAGTCTGGATAAACATGATTCTGAATAGTTAAAGGGTTAGTTCACCCAAAAATGAAAATTCTGTCATTAATTACTCACCCTCATGTCGTTTCAAACCCGTAAGACCTTCGTTCATCTTCGGAACCCAAATTAAGATATTTTTGATGGAATCTGAGAGCTGTCTGACCCTGCATAGACAGCAATACAACTGAAATGTTCCCAAGTCCAGAAACGTAGCAAGGAGATCTGTAAAATAATCCATGTGACATCAGGGGTTCAACCGTAATTTTACGAAGCTACGAGAATACTTTTTGTGCGCAAAAGAAAAATAAATTATGACTTTATTCAACAATTCGTCTCCTCCACATCACCCTGGTGCCATTTTGGAGAGTATCCGCTGGACGTAAACACGGATCTGTTTCCAATGTTGTTGTGATTGATCTGAACGAAAACAGTGTATCTGTGTGATGCAGCTGACACAGAACAGCATACGCTGTTTAC
>NW_015552694.1:286710-294445 GCF_001515605.1 Sinocyclocheilus anshuiensis
TAGGAAACAGATCCGGCGTGACGCAGCTGACACAGAACAGCATTGTTTACGTCCAGTGGATACTCTCCAAAATGGTGCTAGGGTGAAGCGGAGGAGACGAATTGTTGAATAAAGTCATGTTTTTTTTTCCTTTTGTGCACAAAAAGTATTCTCGTAGTTTCGTAAAATTACGGTTGAACCACTGATGTCACATGGATTATTTTACAGATCTCCTTGCTACGTTTCTGGACTTGGGAACATTTCAGTTGCGTTGCTGTCTATGCAGGGTCAGACAGCTCTCAGATTCCATCAAAAATATCTTAATTTGGGTTCCGAAGATGAACGAAGGTCTTACGGGTTTGAAACGACATGAGGGTGAGTAATTAATGACAGAATTTTCATTTTTGGGTGAACTAACCCTTTAAATATACTAAAATCTCTATCAGTGTGTTGTGCTGTAAAGACAAAAACTCTACCAGTAGGTGAAAAGCAGAGAGAGCTAACACGGATCTCTGGTATAAAGCGTCTGGAGCTCATATCACCTAACAGATGAGGAGAGAACATAAGAGGTGCATGCAAAAGCCAGTATATATTATATAGCCAGTAAACATTATATATCCAATAATACATTCAGTGCTCTTAAAAACAAAATGCTCATCTACATTGATTGGCAGGTTTACTATCAGTGAGATGTGGACTCACCTCTCTTGACTCCAGGAAGACTGAGCTCCACTCCGTCTCCATCCCCTGTGCCTTCATCCACTAAAGAGAGACTACCAAACTCAGTCATCTTACGCCTGTCGAGGAACTCCTGAGAAAAGGAGAACATGGCAGAATTACTTCATAAGCTACAGTAAAATAATTATGACATGCTAATTTAATGAATATTGCATGATTACGGTTGATTTACAGGTAAAATAGGAAACTAAACTTCAAAGGGGTCGTGAACTGCATTTCCTGTGTTTCCTTAGGTGCACATATAAGGTTAGTATGATTTTTACATCAAAAACTGTCAATTTAGAAATGTAAACACCATTTAAATGGGTGTGTCTTCACTAAGACTTCAATGTAAACACCCCCTGATGTGATGGCTAACATCTCTGCACATGAGAAATGTATGTCACACTTTTGAAAACATGTACTATGTTACTCTATTAGAGCTGCCAAGATAAAGTAATCGTGAAAAATGTTGATTACAGCATTATGTTTAGATCTGATTTTATTGCATCAAAGGTTGCAGCTCTACATGAATGCAATGATCTCACCACAACTCAATTTCTGCACAATTACTAACATCCAGGGCCTAAACATAACTTTTTGCCACAATTTCTGCCAATTACCAAATAATCCACAATGAAATGACCCGCACAAATAATGCTTCACATAGTTAAAAATAAAGAGACACATTCCTAGCATTAGGATCATTTGAAAAGTAGTGTTAGTTGTAGTCCAGTGATCATGTGGTATTTCTCATGCCTGTCAATTCACTAAAGCATCAACGGGCAGGTCAAAGAGGTGATGAAGTAGTAGGTGTTGATTTGTGTAAATTTCTCTATTTCGTAATAAAAACTCAAAAGTAGAAAATGAGTCATTTTGGGAGCTTGGTTTCAATAAAAGCAATTTTTGGACTAATGAGGATGTTTTGAGTTCTGAAACGTACAGTATGCTTCTATATTTTTTAAGCACCATTTATATGTCACAAATAAATTATTAGAATACAATATGCTATTAAGAAATCCTCTTAACATTATGAAAATGGACGTTTGTTATATTTTTTTATTTAATGTTTGTTTCTGCAGTGAATACAAGTACGTTTGCTTAATAAGTGTGCGTGTACCTCCATAGCATCCAGAGAGAGATTACAGGAGATCTCAAACTTCTTCATCAGAACATGTTCCTTGATGTTATAAATGCACACAAACTTTGACTGCCCACCTGCAAGGATCGATTCACCATCTGCTGAGTAGCACAAGGAGGTGAAGGACCTACAAATCAGTTAAAGGAAATAAGTAATTAATGCGGGTTTTACATACATCTAGGTTCAGCAGGGTAAATTAGGTTTATTGGGGGTAATGTAAATCCAGACAGTTGTTATCACAGGATAAAACGATAGGGGTTTATGTACATTAATCTGTATCCCCTTTTCCCACTTACTACACGGCTACTTGCCACATAAGTAAATAATAAGACACAAAATTTTCAGCACATAAATAAAAAGGAGGACATAAACTGTTATTTGAGAAGAAAGCATTTTTAAGCATTGATTTAGTATTAAAACTGAAGTCATTTCATTTTACAGTAAACACAGTCAATAACTATATATACTACATGGTGTAAATATATAGTATATTATTCAGAGTCGCTAATGACGATGGTTGTTATCAGGCAGTAAAATACAAATACTAATATATATATATATATATATATATTAGTATACACACACATACACTTTATATTTGTAACTATCTGTGACATACTTTCCCTTGGCAGACTGTTTAGCAGTGATCTTTTCGGTTTCTTTACGGCCCATCTGCAGGTCATGGCGGCCAGCGATAGAGCCAGTCTGTCCTCCAGTCTGAGGGGTCCAGAATGTGATCTCACCATCCAGAGAGGCAACTGCCAACTCCTGGCCATCAGGACGATACGTAACAGCCAGTCCTGAATAAAGACAGGTGCAAGACATCTTTAAATAACAAATCCTTTTCTTTCCAAACCACCTGCTCCATTTCTCTCTAAAGAGTTTTACATAAACGGTCACTTGGGGAACTTGCCATCAGAGGTGA
Organism: Sinocyclocheilus anshuiensis; assembly: GCF_001515605.1. NCBI lineage: Eukaryota > Metazoa > Chordata > Actinopteri > Cypriniformes > Cyprinidae > Sinocyclocheilus > Sinocyclocheilus anshuiensis. The sequence continues at coordinate 289,473 of NW_015552694.1, forward strand.
GTCGCAAGGTCTCTTTGGTCTGCCAGCTGTCCAGCATGTCCCACAGGCGGACTGTTTTGTCCCATGACACACTGGCGAGCACAGACTGGACTGGACTGAAGCACAAGTTGCTGACAGGACCCTCATGACCACTGAGCACCTGCTCCAGCAGTAAAGAGTTACAAAGAACTCAACATATCAACCTGCAAGGCTCAACAATGATGTTTGCACTGAAATGATTATTCTTGGCTAAAATAGAAATTTATAGACCCACTTGGCCAAAAGCCAAATCTTAAGCCTAACTATATGTTTGCCAATAACTGTCATTTCTAATATTCAACCATTTACAACAAACTATACTGTTTATTGACAAATTGATAACTATATACAAAAAACAATGATATTACACATTGCACTTGTTACGCTAATTCGGTGGTATCTGACCTCTAGCAGTCGTCCAGTCTGCATGGACCATAGGAAGATCTCAAAGGAGTCCTGAGAACCTGCACACACCAACTCCCCACTACTGTCCACTGCCAGAGAGGAGAACTGAGCCGGTCGTGGAGACGTCATGGTACGGAAGTTCCGGTACCTGAGAGAACAGAATGAGAACAGAGTAAGAATAAAGAGAGAGCAGAGTGTTCAGCAGTGCAGAATGTGCATAGGAAACATTCTCTTCAAGCTATATTTCTACAAGCGATACCTTTACAGGTCTACAAGTAAAGAGAGCTATAAATCAGAGAAATCAGCAAATAATTTTTCGAGCGGTCTACTTTTAAATCACAATCAATGGATTCAACACTCATGTTTTGAACATAGGATTAACAAAACCAGGCAGACTTTTTTTTTAAGTGGTGAATCAAATTGATATTTTTTGAATCACTAAAACCAAAACAAGTTTTCATTTAGACCAAAACAAACCCTGAAAATATATATTTTTTTAAATAAGTAAATAATCACATTTATCTTATTTATATTCACATTTATATTTACATATTTATATTATATTTATAACATGCCATAAGAGACGCACAAAAGAATATGAAAATAAAGGCTAAAGTAATAAACATTACAGAGGAAACCCAAGCATGAAGTATTGTGCAACAGTGAGTACATAGTTGGAAATGGATAACAGTTGATACCTGTGCAGGTCAAATGCTCTAACAGTGCCATCTAGTGAGGCACTGACCACCACAAAGCCACTGGAGGTGAAGGCAACATTGGTGACACCGCTGGAGTGTTCAGTGAACGTCACAAAACAGAGGCCACTGTTGGTATTCCACACTTTAACCTGGAAAGCAACAGTGTAACTGTATCTCTCTTATTTATTCCCTCGACAAAAACCTAGTGGTAGAAGACTTACCTTTCCATCATCCCCTCCAGTAACAAGATACTGACCATCAGGTGAATAAGCCAAAGAGTTCATGTTGTTGAAGTGTCCCTGTTGTTTGAACACATAGGACTCACTCTGCCATTCCCAGACCAGCAGCTGGCCCAGGCCTTTAACACAGGACAGAAACAAGGCATTACAGCACAGGACAGCATACTGTTGTGCTCTGATGAACAAACCTGGTCGACAACAATACCTGAGCAGCCAAAGCCAATCCAGTCACCAGTGGGATTCATAGCAATGGTAGAAATCCTCTGATCTGAAATACTAGATGTGATATTATGCTACATTACAATTCAATAATCAGCATGGAATAAAACCACAGCAATGTAGTCACAAACACTTGTTGTGACTGAGACTGAATATACATTAAATACACAATACTCTGGTTGTTAGGGCTAGGCAAAAATTTAGCAATCTTCATCTGAACATTTTCTATATCATTTATTAAAACTCCCAAGATCTTTCACTCTTTATAAAACACATCTTTCTATTGAATTGCCCCCCGTGGGTTGCACACAATAACATACATTGCGAGCAGTGCAGTCTGATTCATAAAAAATAGCTCTTTAGTCTCAGCCCTGCTGGAGATTTTTGACAAATACAATATTCACTGGAAATATATGACAAACCTGAGTGAGTGAATGAGGTCAAATTCTGGCAGCTCATGCAGGTGGAATGCTCCAGATGCAAAACCTGTCACAAGGATGTGTGTTTTCTTGTGGAAAGCTGCAGCTGTTAACTTGTTGAAATCACCGGCCTTGTTAAAATAGTGTCTGCAATAAAAGACAGCTTTAAAATGTAATTACAGAGACATTAGAGCTTTTGCCATGTTTTATAACCAGAACATTGATCTTGGTGTGAACAAGTCTAAAGAACAGACCCATAGATTGAAGAAATAAGCAGAGTTTCAGAGGGGGAAAAAAACTCACTTGCTCCTCTGTGAATAGCGGACATTTTTGATGCCTTCCACTTGTTTTGGTGTATCTGCGCTTCCTTTAATCACATCTCCTCTGGTCTCTCCATCCTCCCCTACAATATCCTCAACATCATCATCTTCGTTGCTTTCCCCTTCTTCTCTCTTTTTTTTCTCCTCCTCCATCTTCTTTCTCTCAGAATATTTTGGGCCCTTCCGTAAGCCCTCGAGCTCAGTGTCACTTTCCCATACACACAAAGTGCCCTCTTGGCTCACTGTGTACATCTGTGAAAACAAATTAAATAGCTTAAAGGTGGCATATGCGAGCTCAGGTAAGCCATTACAGCAATGCAAAAACAAACTTTACATTCACCCCGGTGCTACACAAATGCAGCAGACACTTTTTTACAAACGTACATCTAAGCTGTCGTTCTCAAAGAAACAGCCCACTATGATGTCCTTATGACCACCGAGCGAGTAGTAGATGAGATTCGCCCATCTCTCTGCTCCAAAGATCCAGGTGGTCATGTCCTTACTACCCACAGCAAAGCACCTAGTTATCAGCAAAGGAGAACAAGAGTTGAATCGGTCACATACTGGTAAAATACGGTCCAATAATTTCAATTATTCCCACCTGCACTGTTTGCGGTTCATTACATTTCAAACACCCTACTACAGAAATCATAGAAAAGTCAGGGCTAGTCTAGAGCATCATCTGGAAAACCAGTAAATAAAAATGAACAGACACTAAATCTCATATTCATTTATGTTAATGCATTAAACAAATATTTATACATGCTCTATGAAGATCCCTAAAATGAACAGTTAAGCAAAAAATGTAAATTAGTTAAAAGATATACTTAACCCTCGGGCCATCGAAGATATAGGTGAGTTCGTTTCTTCGTGGGACAGATTTGGAGAAATTTAGCATTACATCACTTACTCACCAATTGATCCTCTGCAGTGAATAGGTGCCATCAGAATGTGAGTTCAAACGAATAATAAAAACATCAAAATAATCCACAAGCAATCAACATGACTCCAGTCAATAAATCATCACCTAGTGAAGCGAAAAGTTAAGTGTTCGTAAGAAACAAATCCATCAAGACAGTTTTACTTTAAACCATTGTTTCCAATAAGAAGCCCTCTATTCATAATATTACTTTCTCCAGTGAAAAAGGTGTCTCATCTGAGTCAGGAGAGAAATATGCATAGATCAAGCAGTGTTTACAAGCCAAAACAGGTCTAAACAAATATGTGGGTGGATTTTGATATGAGAAGACAACAGTAGATGGACTTTTTCACTAATGAAAGTTATTACAGATTATGGACTTGTATTTTGGCCAGAAGCAACGGTTTGAAGTCATGTGGATACTTGTGGATTATTGTAATGTTTTATTCAGCTGTTTGGACTCTGATGGCACTCATTCACTGCAAAGGATTGCCAAATTTTCATTTTTGGCTGAACTGTTCCTTTAAGAGTGTAAGGAAGTAATGCACAATAAAAAGTGAATGTTTTTTGCGGCAGTATTCATACATTAAAGGATACGGAAAAAATCTGTTACACACTTGGAATCATCTGTCCAGTCGATACACGTTGTCTCATCAAATGGCCCATAATAACTCTTGTCTAATGCAAATGCATTAAACTCTCGGTTTCTTCCAGGTGCATGATACATCAGAGCCACGTTTTCCTTTGTTATCACAAACTTCCTTTAAAAAAAAACAAAGGAACACGACCAGGGAAAATGTAATAAGAGCTGTTCATGCATAAAATCATATTACAGAGATAATAAGCGCTGTGTGTAATAGCTGACCTTCCATCAGGGGAGAAGGACACACTGTGAACAGGACTGTGGAAGTGATGATGGTGAAGTACTGCCCGAGTGACCAAACTGACCAGTATGGCTGCTCCATCTGAAATACATTAATCAAACAGTGTTACACACAAAACTAAAAACTAACCAACAACCTGTAAAACCATATTTTTTCCAACTTAAACAGTGAGGTTTAAAACTGCACTTGTAAAATGCTTATATTTTCTCATTTATTATATTGTTTGCCTTTACAGATGATATTATTAGCATAACATATAGCATTGAAAGTTATGTAAATTAAAATATTAGCATCGAATTCAAAATCTCCATTTTTCTTCAAGTAGCATTTACTTGAGCAAAGCCGCAGGTTTGTGAAAAAACTGAGGATCCATGTTATCCAGCATGTTCCAAAGAGCAAAGTCAAGTCATCTTTATTTATATTCTGTATGCAATACAGATTGTTTCAAAACAGCAACTTCGTAGTGATAAACAGGAAAACAGCAGAATCAATTATGGAAACAGTCCGGATTCTGCTGTAAAGCAGCTCTAAAAAAACACGAGTGTCATTACTCAGCTCAGTGTTAATTTGATTCAGTTCAATAACTGAAGTGTTGATGTTGCAAAATACGATTCAGACATAAAGCATCTTAATACAGCAAAGTGTGCTTCACTGGAAGCAAGTATATCTAACCTTCTGTACAAAGAATGGCAAGTGTCACAAATTTGCTAACTTGATTGTTGACACAGAAAAGGTGCGGAATCAGTCAAATGAAATTGCATTAGCAAAAATCTGACAAAAAGTGTGCACATCCAGTAGGCAAAAAGCTCAACCAAAAAAATAATAATAATAAATAAATAATATTATTTATAT
>NW_015552694.1:294580-301585 GCF_001515605.1 Sinocyclocheilus anshuiensis
ATATATATTCCAATTGGAATAATTATTTCTTTTTTTATTAACATTTACATCACAACCTTTTCATAATCTTAATATAATCTTGGGTTTAAATTAGATGGAATTATTTTCAAAACGGTCTCCACGATTTTAATACTGCTTATGACAGGAAAAAATATGCATGGAGAATGGTGGACTTTGCCATACCTTCATCTATAAGAATGGCAAGATTCCCATCTGGAGAGATTCCCAAACAGCTGATGTTCTTTGTGGTGGATGCTGGTAAGGTTTCTGATTTGTTACTGAAGAAATAGGAAATACAACATTTCCTCAGTTGAAAACAGCATAACTTTCACCTGATAATGAGACAGCATTTTCAGCTCACAAACGCAGTTAGTCTGGCAATGAAATCAGGGTTATTATGAAAAGGACTGATAACGTTACTCACTTTTTCAGATCAAAGACGGAGATGCGGTTGCCAACAGGACTGATGGCAGAATTCCCATCTTTAGAGAAACACAGGTTCCCATGGCGATAAAATGCCCCCAATAAGTTGGAAAACTAGGAGAACGCGTTGAATTAAAATATTCACTGTCAGACATACATTCCGTTTTAAGTCAAACAATCGACTTTATTTATTTGTTTGTTTATAAATATTTTTGTCACAATAACCAGCAGGCAAAGTCTCACACAAATGTCTAATAAAAAAGCAATAGTTATTCCCGAGAAGAACATCAAAAGTAAAATTGTGTCTGTAGTACCTTGTATGCAAACTTCATGTTTTCTGAGATGTTATATTATAAATTATCCATTAAACATCACAAGTCCTGCGTTCTACACGTGAGAAATTCTAAATACGAACGCACATGGGTTCAAAAACACTTCCGGGTCAATACCAAACTAAAAGCACCCAGTATCGGCCCATAAAAGTCTCCCAAAGGTTATTACAAAAGGTATAGAATAAAAATAATGTGACAATAAGTAGGTATGAACGGTGGAGAGAAAAAAAGACTTCATTTTTATATTGAATATGGAATATATTTCACTCTTAATATGATTTAATTTATCATTTGTAGATGTTAAGCAACTACCTTTTTATTAAAGAAAAAACACGTATACACCTATCTAACGCGATCTAAGTTATGTTTCTCCCTGCTAAACAAACAAACAAACAAACAAACAAATAAATAAATAAAGTTTGTGCATGAAATGAAAAGTTACAGTCTAATGTGTCCACCAGATGGTGTCTTGGCACGATGCTGAAATCATTTCAACGTAAAACTCAAAAGAGAAATAAAGAAAAAATAAATGATAGATGAATTGATCTCGTTGTCATAAACCATGTCTCTTCTGTCTTTCAATTTGTGAGTATCTCTGATTAAAACGAATAATTTGAATACCTCCCGAACCCTGTTCTGTTCTCCAAGAGACGAGAGAAGTGACGTCAGCGTTTGATTAGCATATCTCCCTCTATATATTTCATGCTTGCGCACTAGCGCGCCACAGACAGTCCTGCAGTGTAATTCAGCGGAAGACTTCAAACTCTAATCCGTATAACAAAGGTACGTGTTTTGGAGTTACTCATATGAAATAATGCTATTGGTATCGTGTTAAGGATTGGTAAAAATGCAAACCGTTATATCACTATTTTTATTGAACGTGAAATCTGTTCTTTTCCAAATAAATCTGGGAAAAGGCTAACGTTATGCCTTTGCATTTGAAAACGCGGTGTGTTCAAACGTGTTCAGAAGGTTACAAATAGTAATAACGAATACGCAAATGTTGCTTTAAAGTCGATACCTTTAGGCGATCAAGGCGGTTAACCTATTTTCCTTTGTTAAGCCTCTTTGTGCTGCAAATGCATTAATAAAGATGTGACTCGTTATGTCATATGGCACATTTGCTGCCTTGTATCAAAAGCACCGTTGGCTAATGTGTTATAAGGTGTGATTGGTGAAGAGGGCGTTGAAAGAAACGGCAGCATTGTGTGCTGTGGGTGATAAAGCAGTACAGGGCGGTGGTTTTCTATAATGCAATCACATTTTGCGAAAGGCAGTCAAAATGCTTTGCTTGGCCGTGCACACGAAATAAATGGAATCATGAGCAAAAGTATGTAGGATTTTTACCTTAGAAAGAAAGAAAGAAAACACAAATGCTATCGCATTTAATCATTCATATTGTAACCTCAGCGTGGGAACTGCTATTGTTATGTAAATATAAATTTTTTGCTGCCTCAGACGCCATTCAGAAAGGGTGCGGTTTTGTTCATTTCTCTGTGTTAGTGTCAGGAACATCAGCGGGAAGTGATGCAAATCTCCACTAAATTAACAATAGTTTTCTAGAGCTTCATTGCCTCCAGTGTTTTAGAGAAGCAACCCTCGCTTTTGGCTTAAATGCTTTTGCAGACAAGAAAGATATGACATTTGTATTCTCTTTTGTTCCTTGAGCAGACAACCAATCATGTCTGACAAACCAAACCTTGAGGAGGTCACCAGCTTTGACAAAAGCAAGCTGAAGAAGACTGAGACTCAGGAGAAAAACCCACTGCCATCTAAAGAAAGTAAGAATTACAGCCACAAAACTGGCTGGTATTACATAACTACAGTAAGCTATGATATCTGTGGCCTTAGGTTCTAATTTGTAATTTTCTCCTAGAGTGCTATCAAATGACATTTAAACAGTCTGAGTGAATTCTACTCTTTCTTCTTTGTCCGCAGCCATTGACCAGGAGAAGCAGGCGGCCTCGTGAAGACACAAGCTGCCATCATGCACTGTGCACACTCCCTTCCCTGCATTGCCTTTTCATTCACTTTTAGCAGTATAACTTTGTAACCAAAATGTCAAAAAAGAAAATATGAAACAGAAAAAAAAAAAGAATCTAAAGCTGCATCACTGTCAGATGGGATGAGCCGACCCCTCTAGCAACACCTAGATGCATCCGGACTGCCTCCCTTGTCCAGTCCAGTGATGAGAAGAACAGAACGCTTCTGTTTCGAGGAGCATTAGGCATGGATTCATCTGGTGGCCACGGTGGGCTGTTTTGCATTGGTTTCGACTGTTGCCATAGGACAAGGGGGTGTGGCCTAGTGGATATCCCCAAATTTGTATCATCTGGTTGAGGCGTGGCTTTTTGTTGACAAGTGACACAAAGTTATGGCATCATATTTTTTTATTTCAAATTTTAGAATAAACTGCACAATCTTTGGTTTTTATGTTGGTAATGATTAACAACTTCTTGTTAGTGCTGCTTCAGTGAAATGCATTTTTTTTTTTTTTTTTTTTTTTCTGTGTAAGAAAGGGGAAGAGAAAAAAGCAAATTCAATCTAGATGTGAAAACGCTTCTAAGGACCGGGTGTTGTATTTTATTTGATTGTGCCCTTTTTATTGATGTGGTTTCGGGGTTGCTTTGTGTCGCACCCTGTCTTGGTTGTCTTGTTCGGTGGTTATCACCTTTCAAAATGTAAATTCAATGTGATCGCTTTCAGCTGTAGATCTTTTTTTTTTTTCTTGGGTTTTGTAAAAGGAATAAACCTCAGCAACCATGTTATTGCCACAAACCATTTATCAATAATGGAAAATTGAAACCGTTGTAATAAAAAAACTTTGTTATCAGGATTTTCGTGTTTAGTCTTAATTTGTTTTCATTTGCCCTTATGCAAGATCTGAAAATAGATCAAGTTCGCTGGGAATGCTAACGTGTAAATATTTCACCCTTCATTCACTGACCATGCAATTAGCTTGTGATCATGATCTATTGTGGTGGGGATTTCTGAAGCTGCCTTCTGCACCATGGATTAGTGTCTCCTCTGAAATCTAATTACATCAGCATGGAGACACGGATTCCATATCAATAGGTATAAAACAAAACTCCGGTTTAAAAAAAATGTTAGAAGTACATACAGTACAGTACATATCAGTGAAACCATTTTAGCTCTATCTGACATTGAAAAATCAGCTTTTCTCATTAGACTTGTTAATCCACACCATGACTGTTATTATTATGATTACCTTCCTAACTGTCTTTATGGACAGCCTAAGTATACCTGCAATTAAAGAGGACAGTGGCACACTGTTTCCTCTCAATGTGAAATTAAAATGTTCTTCCTTGATAGAACAAGCAACTCCTCGGCTGATTTTCTCTGCAGTAGAACTGTGTTTGGCATTCTAATCACCATGATTTTAGCATGTGTCCTTAAGTGGATTGGTGTTAAGCCATTTACACTTAATACTGTATTAATCTCTTGGAAATGACACTGGTTGGAAGTGATGGGCTAGAAGATTCTGTGTTTGTGTCCATTATATGTCAGTGACATCACAAGCAGATGAATTCATAAAGCTTTTCTGCATCTGCAAGTCTTTCTAATTCCAGTCAGTTATATGTCATGTCATATACAAGGATTTTAAAAAAGCATTCCCGTCCTGGTTAAAACAAGAAATGCCAACGGCTGATGCTTAAATGAAGTGCAAATTCAGGCATGCCACAGAATCTGTCAATAGCTGTTTGAGCAGAGTATATTAATGGCTAGTTCCTCAGGGCTTCTGTTACATAACTTGTAGTAAATTAATTGAATGGACTACTCTGTCGAACAAAGCCTAATGGGCTTTGTTTAAGAAGCTGCTGTTTGCCTTATGATCAGAGGCGGACAAAGTACACAACTGCATTACTTGAGTGAAAGTACAGATACTACTGGTCAAATACTACTCCACTACAAGTGAAAGTTGTAAAGACAGGCCATTTGTATTGCCATAGTTTAACTACAAATATTAAACTATAGTTACTATAATGAAACTATGTTAAATTTGTGGTTACTGTAGTTTTACTACAAATAGCATAATTATGGTTACTATAGTGAGAGAAGAGTACATTTGTGGATACTGTGATTTTACCGCAAATACCATAGTTAAACTAGTTACTATAGTAAAAACATGGTTAATTTAATGAGTTAACACATTCACATGCGAGTTCACACAGAATAAAAACTATAAATTTTCTCTGTCATGTAGATCAAGGTGTAGGTCATTTCATTTATCTTCTATGATCTTTGATCGTAGCGCTCGGCCAACGTACGGCATCACATACAGTGGAAGGTCCTGGTAGATCGCAAGCTGGATTTTCGCAGAAAAAAGGGTTCAATGAATCTGAAAATGCACACACTGGAAAAACTGCTACATATAACGACTTTCTACTTGGGGACCTTGATATAAATGTAGCGGAGTAAAAAGTACGATATTTGTCTTTCAAATGTAGTGAAGTTGAAGTAGCAAGTTTCCAGAAAAAATAATACTCAAGTAAAGTACAGATACTCAAAAAGTGTACTTAAGTACAATACTCAAGTAAATTTACTTCGTTACTGTCCACCTCTGCTTATGATTGTGTGAGAATGTAATTTATAGTGTAACAGTTGGATTCTTGAAGTAAAAATGCCATTCATTTTCTCCATATAGTGGAATTGTTTTTGAACTTAAACTTTTAAAGACAGACCTACTGTGAGTTTGGTCTGAGAGGTTGTTAATCGATAGTATATGCTTTTGTTGAAGTCATCAGCCTGCATTGTTTCAACTCATTTTTAATGAGTTCAAGTTTTCAAAGGCTAAATTCCATGTTAAAACCTACATTACCCATGATTCTGCAAAGAAATCTCCACCAATCAGAGAATCGAAACAAGCAAATCATGCCAAAAGAATACTTTAGTGCCCATCCACTCCCAAGAAGCACTGTGATAGAACATAATAAAAATGACATAATATAGTCTGGCTAGTGGCTACATCTGAAATCACATACTCTCTGAATAGGTACTTATTTTTAATGAGTAATTACTTTGCGACCATTAAAATGTATGTGAATGTGTGTAGTATGAATGTAATCTGGACATACTACATTCGTCATGTTGTCGTTGACGTGACCTACCATCATCAGTTGCTTCACGTTACTGTCATTCACAAATCATCTCCCGTGGCCTCACGGGATAGTAAAGTGTTCATCAGATGCACTTCAGAATCTTGCCGGAAGTAGTAAGTCATCCAGGTACTTCTTGCCTATTGTTTAATGAATGCTGACATACTACTCTTTTCACATACTGTTTTTTTTTTTTTTGCCTGCTATGAGATTTCAGATACAACCTCAGTCACCTTAAACTCTTAAACTACTCAATGCATATTTTGCAATAAATGTCAAATACTGTATGTTGTTTCTATATCAGCAAAATCTGAATATTTAAATCAATAATTTTATATTTACACATTTTATTTTGATTATGTCATTGGTAATGTTGTTCTTTCCCTCATTAAAGCCATTAAAGGGGTCATATGATGCGATTTCAAGTTTTCCTTTCTCTTTGGAGTGTTACAAGCTGAGTATTGTATCTTTGTCTTTTTGTCTGATTTTTAAATACTTTTTTTTTAATACTATATTTGGCCTATAAACCAGTGTTCATGATTTTGATTATTAAATTAAAATAATATAAGAAATAACAGTTTGCAATATCAAACAGCATAAAGGACTGATTTTGTACAACTAAAATAACTGGAAGAGATTGACAACAGAGTATGCACGACGCACATTCAAGTTACAAATGACTTACATTACATTAAAAATAAGGTGGATAGCAGAAGAATAACAGTGTACAGTATAATGCTGTGAATGTTATGAAATGTGTGATTACATGAGCACTTATATGTATCCATATCATTAATTGAGACCTACAGTGCTTTCATGTGGAATGCAGTATCAAGCCTCCTCTCTCCCAACTGTCTGCCTCGATGTTACTAACATCTGTTGAGGCACAATCTCAAAGCTGCCCCACTGTGTGACCTCAGTAGAAAGCTGCAGCCTGTTTGGCCCATTGATCATTCCAGTGTGTCCTGACTGAAGCCAATGGGAGGCCATTTAGCTTTTCACAAGCCGTTGCACATACAATTGTGGTTCAGTGATCTTTCATGTCTCAGTGCTTGGCTCAGACAGACAAATGAAGTTGAGCCTTTGGGATGCTGGATGACTTAATGAAGAGTGCACTGGAGAGGGACCTCCAA
>NW_015552694.1:314298-314580 GCF_001515605.1 Sinocyclocheilus anshuiensis
GATCAGGAGCCCTTCCTGGGCTTAACGAGAAATCAGGAGCCCTTCCTGGGCTGAACTGGGGATCAGGAGCCCTTCCCCCTTTGTTCTGGCACTTATGTCCCGCCATAGTCAGCTCATCCTCAGCCATGATGCAGGGGGTGGAGCTCCTCTCCGCGCTCACACCATCCACGGCTTGCTCCCTCATGGTGGGCACTGTCGCCGGCTCTCACACCTGGTCTGACGGGTTGGGCTCAACTTCCGAGGCGATCCTCTGCTCAGTCGCTTGGCTTCCCTCTGGCTCGC
>NW_015552694.1:314608-321045 GCF_001515605.1 Sinocyclocheilus anshuiensis
TGCTCCAGCAGGAGGAGGAGGAATTCGGGGCGAGTGAAGGGATCCATGGGGACACAACGGGAAAAAAAACACTGAGAAAAAAAAAAGGAAAACAAACGGAGGGGAAAACACAGAAGTTACTGTTTTGGTCGGTCCTTCTGTCACAATTCTCGGGAGGCAAGGAGCGAGGAACGAGGAAACACGGAGATAACTTCAATTCACAGTCTTTAATGATCACACGGGGACCATCAAATTTTAATTTAAATAAGCTGAAAAAACTGTTTTAAAACTGTGTTTTACAGGCATTTCAAACACCTTCACTGTAAAATAATAAAACGTCACACGACTGGTGTCACACTTTGCCTATGGCGAGGAGCGAGGAACGAGGAGACCAGGAGTTCACGAAAACAATAGGTTTAATCCAAACATCCAAGAGAATACACGGGGCAGACAGGAGCATAGGAAACACATGGGTAGACGTTCAATCTCCGACAAAAACTAACTGAAAGGACTGGGGCTTTTAAACACTGGGTGATTGGGAAAACACAGGTGCAAGGAATGACTAATTAAATGGAACACGGCACACCTGGGGAGGGAAAACACAACACAAAGAGTCCAGCGGCATGACAGTAATGTAGTTCATGAGCAGAGTGACAGCATGACAATACTATACTCATAGTAGTATTTTGTTTGTTTGATTATAGGCACACTATGTAACTATGTTGTAACTATGTATTGATATAATGGGTGATTACATCATGATTTCTTCTTCCAAAACATGTTTTTGTCTCATCCTGAATCACTACAGGACCAAGCAGGATGCCAACCATCACGGAATAGCCCAGTACCTGTGTGACTCGTCATATACAGTCATGGCCAAAAGTTTTGGCAGTGACATAAATTTTGTGTTTTGCAAAGTTTGCTGCTTCAGTATTTGTAGATTATTTCCCCACATGTTTCTATGGTATACTGAAAAACAATGATAAGCATATCATACGTTTTAAAGGCTTTTATTGGCAAAAAATATAATGAGTCAATATTTACAGCGTTGACGCTTGTTTTTCATAACTTCTGCAATTCGCTCTGGCATGCTGGATATTAGCTTCTGGGCCAAATCCTGACTGATGGCGATCCATTCTTGCCTTATTAGTTCTCAGAGTTGATCACAATTTGTGGGTTTCTGCTTGTCCACTCTCCTTTTGAGGACTAACCACAGGTTCTCTATGGGATTGAGATCCGGGGAGTTGCCTGGCCACGGATCCAAAATTTCAATGTAATGATCTCCGAGCCACTTCTTTATCACTCTTGCTTTGTGACATGGTGCACGGATCATCACCAAATTGCTCATGGATCGTTGGAAGGAGTCGCTCTTGCAGGACGTTTTGATAACATTCTTTATTCATGGCATTGTTTTTGGGCAGAATTATTAGAGAGCCTACGCCCTTGGTTGAAAAGCAACCCCACACATGGATGATCTCAGGATGCTTGATGTCCCAAACAGTCGGAAGGGAGCTTTATCAGAGAAAATACCTTTGCACCAGTCTTCTGCTGTCCAATCCTTGTACTTCCTGCAGAATTTCAGTCTGTCCTTGACGTTTTTCTTGGTGAGAAGTGGCTTCTTTGCTGCCCTTCTTGACACCAGGCCGTTGTCCAAATGTTTTCGCCTCACTGTGTGTGCAGATTCTCTCACACCAACCTGCTGCCATTCCTGAGCAAGCTCTGCACTGGTGGTGGCACAATTCCGTAGCTGACTCCTCAGGAGGAGATGGTCCTGGCGCTTGCTGGACACTCTGGGACGTCCTGAAGACTTCTTCACTCTGTCCTTAATGACTCTCTCCTTGAAGTTCTTGATAATCTGGTAAATGGTTCTTTCAGGTGCAATATTCTTTGTAGCAATTTCCTTGCATGTGAGGCCATTTTGATGCACCGCGATGATGACTGCACTTGTTTCTTTAGAGGTAACCATTGCTAACAAGAACACAATGATTGGAAGCGCTTCTTCCCTCATTTTATAGCAATCAGTCTGCTCTTACAATTTAATTAGTATGATAGTGATTTCACCTGACTAGTACTCATTCACACTTTCACATGTGCTGCTGATATAATTAGTCTGTTAGCTGGTCATTTTGTGTCAGGATCAAAAAACAGTGAAATTTGTTTTTTGTGAAAAGTTCATTTTTTGGACAATGAAGCTTTTAGCAATTATTTAAAATGCATCTGATCACTCTACAGAATAATCTAGAAACAACGTGAATGAACACCACAACAGTTTAAGCAGCAAACTTTGCAAAACACAAAATTTATGTCACTGACAAAACTTTTGGCCATGACTGTATATAAAGAGAGTGAAGAGTGAAGCTTCGGCTACAATGTTCTTCCGCAAGACACATGCAGTTTTATTAACCTAGGGCGCTAAAAGTTACATGCTGTACCTTTAACGTGAGTGTCACAACACGGAGGAAGAGGACAATGGACAGACAAGACTCAATCTCAAGACGTTTATTCACAGGTTTTGTAGAACAGCTGAGATGCATTCGGGTGAGTATTAGAAACTGAGTTGACTTCAGTGGACTTAACTTGCTGATAACAGTTTTCTGGTTTGTTGCAGGTGGATGCTGATTTGCCGATCTGGATCATGGTGTAAAGAAGCGGATGCAAGACATGAATCAGGAGAGCATTTCAGGCGAGTAGCCAGTTAAGTTTCTCCATAGAAATTGACGAGACCAGACCCTGAGGAGTGTGTGTGAACTGCTTAAGTATGTGTTCTGATGAGCTGGTGCAGGTGATTGGGGAGTGAGTGCAGGTGGTAGACAGAAGGGATCATGGGAAGTTCACTGAGGGTGAGCGGTGCTGGTGAACTGGTGACAGTACTCCCCCCTTCCCGAAGGCGTGACCTCATGCCACACAGAATCCACCACAGTGGAGCGGACGTCACTGAAGTTCCCCATGGTGGAGCAGACGACCACCACAGCAGCGCAGATGGGACCGGAGGCCCCCACAGCAGAGCAGATGACCACCACAGCAGTACAGACGATACTGAAATCCTCCACAGACCACCACAGCAGAGTAAATGAGTCCACAGATCTCCAAGGTTGAGCAGAAGACCACCATAGCAGAGGAGACAGGCTTAAAGACCTGCACGATGGAGCAAAAGACCACCATAGCTGATCAGGTGCAACTGAAACATACAATGCAGAGAGGTTAATATTGGCCCCAAGGATTGTGTCAGGAGTTTAGAAGTGTTTTCCATGGCCATGACTGGGACAACAGGTTTCCCAGGATGATCTCTGTGATTTTCTCGGGGTAGACTGGAAGTTCCTGTTTGATCTCTCTGGTCCATTTGTGGCAGACAGGCAGTTCATATACAATCTCTGCAGTAGTGTCGAAGTTGGCTGAAGGTTCAGATACAACCTCTGTGGTCGCAGTGAAGCTGGCAGAAGGTTCCTTTACCTCTACTGCAGTAGTGTTGAGATTGACAGGATCTTCAGATACAACCTTTGTGGTTGTGTTGGGGAAACTCTGAGAATATGACCTTATAGCGGTCTCCTTGGCTATTTCGCATCCACTTGATGAACAGGAAAACATGCAGCCTTCCATAGCCATCACATGAAAACTGAGGGAGCAGGAAGTAATATCAGCCTCCATGGACCCAGCGGGGCAAACAAGAAACTCGGGGATGACCTTCTTGGTCATATCTGGGCAAACAGGAAACTTAGGAACGACCTCCGAGGTTGCATCTGGACAGAAACACATTATGGTCACCGCCATAACAGGGAGAGAAATCAGTGGAAGAGGGTTCTCTGTACAGATCTCTGGGATGAAAATAGGCATCGGGGCCATCTCTGGGCTGCATTTGGGGGCTTGAGCCATCACTTGACTCGGGTCAGGGGCTGTAGCCTGCACTGGACTTGGGTCAGAAGTAGATACTTGGTCTGGGGGGAATTTTCGTATGGACTCAAGGACTGAAAGTGAATGGAGAATTTTCTTACAGGGACGAGTGGCCTCTATGGCTGATTCTGGGGCTGGAATAGACTCGATGCAGAATTCTGAGGATTAAGCAGACTCATCACTGAATACTGGGGCTAGAGTGAACTTGTGACTGAACTCTGCGATTGGGCTGAACTCAAGGACTGGAGCCATCTCTGTACTGTGCTCAGGAACTGGAGCCGACACTGGACTACTGTCAGGGGCTGGAGCAAACACTTGAGCTTTGTTCAGGGGCTGAAGCAGACACTAGACTGAGATCAGGGGTTGAAACAAACATTGGGCTGTGATCAGTGGATAAAATAAACACAGGGTCTGGAATTACTGACACTGGGCTATGATCAGGGACTGGAACAGGCTTAGGATTGTAACCTGGAGCCGGAACAGATATTGGACTGTGGTCAGATGCTTGATCAGGCTTGGGACTGGAGCCTAAACCAGGAAGTGATCCGTAGCTGGAGCTCTATCAATGTTGAACTCTGGGGCTAGATCCATCTCTGGACTGAATTCAAGCTGTGGAGTTATCTTTGGGCTGAATTCTAGGACTGGGTCTTTACAGAATGCTTATTCTTTCTCTGCCTCCTCTTTTGAGCTGGGGATAAATGGAACACTGATTCTTTAGCAGACTCAGGACTGGGTTCTGACTCTGAAGCACATTCAGAGCGAGCTCATGGGCTGTAGCGGACTCTGGATGTTGGGACCATAAAGGGGAAAACTTCTTGCGAGTCATCCGGATGGACATGAAGGGAGGATCTGCCACTTTGGACATCAGTTCTCCACTGTTGTGAAAGGCCATCAGTGCTCTGGATATGGGAACCCTCCTCTTTTGGGCTGTGGTTAAGTGGAATGCAGAGGTTTTAGCAAACTTTGTACTGGGCTGATATTCAGGAACGGACTCTGGAGAACATTCTGGAAGGGGGCTTGGTTTTGTGGAGAGCATTAAGGACATGGGAGGAATAAATTGGGAGGATTGCCGCCGTGGGATCTCATAGTCACTGACCTCCCCAACTGTGAAAGTGGAACCACACATCCACAGCACCAGGTCCAAATAGCGAGACAGGGTGATGTTAGAATTTCCCGCTGGTATCCGTAGAGCGACATGTGAATCCAACCCACTCCAGAATAGATCCATGAGTTGTTGGTCATCCCAGGTAGATAAGTGGCAAAATTTCACAAACTTCTCCACATACCTTTCAATATGGTGGCCGTCTTGATAAACTGAGCACAGGATATCCTCCACAAAGTTTCCTGCAGCACAATTCATGATCCTTGGCTTACTTAGGTCTGGTCTTCTGTCACAACACGGAGGAAGAGGACAACGGGCAGACAAGACTCAGGTAAATTCAATCTCAAGACATTTATTCACAGGTCTTGTGGAACAGCTGAGATGCATATCTCTCAAATGGACCACTGACACTCCTAATTGAGATTGTAGATAGAGTGTCAATGGTCCATTTGAGAGATAGGTGGCGGTAATGCACTTATAAGTCTGCGATCTGCCGTAAAAGAAGAAGAAGAAGAAGAAGAAGACACGTCACGTGCTGGCTGTTGAGAACGCGGTGAATCTGAGAACAGTTCGGACATTGCAGTGAATCAGAGGTAAAAAACGATATAAATAATGTTCAGTTTCTTGCACAGACCGATCGTTTTGTGTCTTTACACATCGATGTATCGTCATGAGCCGCCGGGTTTAATTTGGTTTTGTTTGTGTATGTTTTTTTGACTCTCAAAGCCGTGATTCCCATTCACTTCCATTATATGACTGATAGACTGCAACGGTTTGAGTTAAAAGTCTTCGTTTGTGTTCTACTGAAGAAACAAAGTCACCTACATCTTGGATGCCCTGGGGGTAAGCAGATAAACATCAAATTTTCATTTTTGGGTGAACCATCCCTTTAACCAACACTTAAACCTACCCATACCACCAAACCTATCCCTAACTTAGCTGTATCACACCTCAATAGCAGCAAAAGGGTTGTATATTAACAAAAGTTTTTAATCACCGTATAACATTTGTTAAAACCATTAGTAGATTTTTCACAAAGTGCATGATCATATGAATTGAAAGTTTAATGACATTTATAAGCATATTAGTTCATGTGATATAATGATCTGTTAATCATTAGGTAATATTTAATAAGTTTATTAGTAAACATTTCTAGCTATTTAAATAAATATATATATATATACAGTGGGTACGGAAAGTATTCAGACCCCCTTCAATTTTTCACTCTTTGTTATATTGCAGCCATTTGCTAAAATCATTTAAGTTAATTTTTTTTCCTCATTAATGTACACACAGCACTCCATATTGACAGAAAAACACAGAAGTGTTGACATTTTTGCAGATTTATTAAAAAAGAAAAACTGAAATATCACATGGTCCTAAGTATTCAGACCCTTTGCTGTGACACTCATATATTTAACTCAGGTGCTGTCCATTTCTTCTGATCATCCTTGAGATGGTTCTACAC
>NW_015552694.1:321853-325908 GCF_001515605.1 Sinocyclocheilus anshuiensis
ATATATTAACTAATGATCCGTTAAGCATTAATAATGTTTGTTAAAGATTTAATAGTAAAAGTTATTATAAAGTGTTACAGTTCAGGCACAGATATGTATCTAGGAGTAAACTCTTGGTTTATATGGAAAGCTTAATTAAACTATTAATCTCAGCACCTTGTGTTGTTTATCATTTAATATCTGGCACAGGACAGGAAGAGGCACTGTTCTAAAGCTCTCTTATTGCACTCATTACTTCATAATGAGGCGACCACCAACCGAGACCTATGGCTGAGGACTGCAAGCTAAATTTGCCCTAGTTAAAAATAATGGTGTACTTGCAGCTATCTAGATTGAATTTAAATGAAGTCTTGACTATTAATATTTGGTGAAGTTAAAAATCATATAAGTGAATAAAAATATGAATATTAAGTGACAATTGTCAAAGTTAACTGATCAAGTAAAAAGATGTACAGTATACTGTACAAGTACGCTAGAAATCACACAGAAAGTTGACATACGTGCACAGACAGAGACACTCTAAACACAGATACACACAACTGTATTTACATGTCTGGGCAGGCAAGGTATTTGAACACAGATGTTATTTTGTATAAGGAAGGGGTGAATCCTCTCATTCACACACATGACAATCCTGATGACAGCCAAAGCATCAATATTCACAAATCTGCATGTTACACCACAACAGCACATAGCCTACTTTAGCATTTGGCCCTATCCGAACTGACAAGAAGACATTAAAAAATACTTTTATTTAAGACCTATGTATGATTTGATACTTTTTTTTTTAATGTTTAACATAGACCTACATAAATGCTTACTTGTCATGATTAGGTATTTCAGTTCAGTCAGATTAACTTTACTGCCATGATGATTTCCTTTGAGTAGCCAAACTTATTATCTTGTGCACTAACCACCACCAAAAAAACAGTTTCCAAAAGTGGGGGTTTGCAGCAATTAGCTATAAAAATGAGCTGCACTGTTTTGTGCTTTTTAAATCTTTAATTTACTATTTAAATTCAGTTAGCTTGTCTTTCACAAAGAGTGAGAACATGTTCTACTTCCTCTGTATTAAAGTAACTCTGTTTATAAAACTCCCTTTGATCGTTTGCAGTGGTGTTTCTGTAGTGACTTTGTGTGTGTTGGGCTTTATTATCTTCTCAAAGGATGCTCTGTTAGAAGAGGTCGAAGAGGAACAGAGAGTTTACATGGCTCTTATGCAGAATAGTGCCTTGCTGTGGTCTCTTTTTTCGCTGTCTTAGCTTCCTCAAGTTGGCTGTTTTGGATGCTGTTGCCATGGCAGCTGATAGCAGAATTACCAGTTTGACTTTAACTCTGAGGTCAAGCCCAGTAGAAAAGAGCTCAGAACAGAATAATTGTTTTATTCATTCTTCAGTAAGTCTCCTATTATTAAAGAGATTTACTGGAGCAGATTTCTTTTGGCAAAATCATGACTGATTACATAAAGCACAAATCTGACAACATTTCATTAACATAAGTGTCATCTTTCGAACAGAAGCCCATGCAGGTTCGGGTTTAAAACTAGAACACTTCCAGTCTATTGAAAGTAGTCTAGTTTTCATCAAACATGAGGTTAGTCACATGCTCTAATAAATCCTTCGATCTCCAGGTGAACTGCAACAAGTGAAGGTCATATGAACAATGATTAATATTTTCAGAAGTGCCAATCAATTAGATCTGGGTCAAATTGATGACATCAACAAACCCTGCCTATGAAAAGAAATAAGTAGGTAACAAATAAATCTAATATGCTCAAACTTGTAGATAGATAAATGCAATAAAACAGTAATAAACCTGAATTGTAGCAATTGCTAGACTGTTATCAACAGGGTTTGAAATCAACTTTTTCACTCACCAGCCAATTTGGCTACTGCATTTTTAAGTTACCGGCCATTCATAACTTCTACTAGCCAGAAAAACACACACACACACACACACACACACACACACACAGATATAAACAAAATTAACTACATCACAACTTCATATATAAATATATTTATTATAAAATCTGAATTTCATATTATTCCAGGATTTTTTCAATCAAATTTAAGACTTTTTTAAATTGAAGACTTTTTAAGACCGTTTAAAGACCTGCCCAAATATCTTAATGTCTTAATTGTTTAGATTTTTAAAATGCATTAGCATTAGCTTCTTGTCGATCCACCAGTTCACATTTACAACTGAGTGTTTGCTGCGTAAAAATATGGGTCAATTTTCTCAATGGTCTGCACAAAAACAGCAGACAGGCAGATTGAAAATGCAAATTCATCCTCTGCCAGCAGGTGGTGCTTTTGGAGCGGCAGAATATAGCAGTTTCCATGGTAACGGCTGTACAGGCAGTGACTTTGAAACGTGCTGTGCTCATATTTATTCAATGAAATCATAGCCTTTGGAGGTTTAACCTTTGTTGTACCATTTAAGACTTTTATGCCCTTAAATTTGATATAACTAAATTTAAGACATTGGTGGGATCAAAGTGCATGATATCAGGAGAGTTCCGCTGGACAGTAAGAAAATCACAGAGTGTCTGAGTCTTCAGTCGTTTTTTTTTTTGAGTCATCGCTATTGCTTCAATGCAAAGGAAACGTCTCGGTTACGTATGTAACCTTTGTCCCCTGAATAAGGAACGAGATGCTACGATAGCGTCATCGCTATTTTGGTTTGACGAATGTCTGAAGCCCTTATACCATCACGCCAATTCATTGGCCAATAGCGCTTAGCACCGCCCCAGGAATACGTCACATATGCTCATATCAGCGTGCTACATGCAAATTCATCAGATTTCCACGTTACAAAGGGAGCGCCTATCGAAGGTACGGGAATGGCCATCATCGCAGAATCTCGTTCCCTATTCAGGGAACCAAGGTTACATACGTAACCGAGACGTTCCCTTTGCTAGGTTCACTCAATGCTGCGATAGCGTCATCGCTGTGGGAATCATATACCATAACGCCTTCACATACCTGAAGATAGCTGGAAGACTGAGGAACGAGTCTGCTAAAGCGGATAAGACCCGGGAGTCAGGAGCCATCCTTATATCCAGACTGTAGAACTTGACGAGTCTGCCACTGCACAGATATCTTCCAACGAAGAGCCCCTAAAGAGAGCCTGAGAAGAAGCCATTGCTCTCATAGAATGAGCACGCACCCTAAGAGGCGAAGTCAAACCATGCGCCTCATAAGCTTTAGAGATAGCCTCCACTATCCAATGAGTCATTCTCTGCTTGGTGACAGCAGCCCCTTTGTTTTTACCACCAAAACATAAAAATAATTGGTCAGATCCATGCTACTGGGCTGTGTGGTTGACATAGATCTTCAACGCCCTGTAGCGAATCAGCTCATCTGACTCCATTTTATTATCTAATCTGACTCCATTTTAGTATGACCTCGAATTTAGGTTGAAATGCAAATTGGTTGTTTGTCGGTCTCTAATTATTCTGACATTTGATTATTCTAGTTAACTCTTTACTTTATATTTACTCGTTCATTAGGAATCTATGTCGCTCAGGGTGCCTCACGGCGGCCGCTATGCGTGGGCCCCACGATCACAAACTCGCCAGTCTGATCCTTAGCCAGAGGTTCGGGGCCCTCTGGCTTGTCAACCACCCCAATAACAATCAGAAAGATTTAATATTTTAAATTGTAAGGACTCATCTGCCTCTGTGTTTTGAAGTTACACCATCGATCTGTGACTAGTCATGCAAATGTGTGTTATAGTGTTGTTCCATGAGTTTGCAGATGGTTGCCAAATAGTATATATGTTGTGTGTCTCTTTTAGACTGTCATCATGGGATTAATATATTGTCCTATGTGTGTGAGGCTATGTGGTTCTGTCATTGTGAAGATGGACAATAGATCTTTAGTGGGGTACCACGTTTATAATCTAAACCATCATTGTTTTCTGTTATGTGTAGTGTTCAGACTAGTGTTGTCACGGTACCAACATTTCAGTATTCGGTACCGATACCAGTGAAAATCCACGGTTCTCGGTACCAATTTCGGTACCAAAGCAAAACACAAAAACATGCTAAT
>NW_015552694.1:328517-334017 GCF_001515605.1 Sinocyclocheilus anshuiensis
TTAGGGTGTCCTTAGGAGCGTTCTAGCTCACATCTTCTCAGAATCTAACAGAACCGCAGACTGAAGGCGGGTCACTGATGTGAGGTCTTTAAGGTCTAAAAAAGATTCACGCCTCTCAAGATGGGCTTGTCCAATGAGAAAGGCTGAAATCCCAAGCGGGAGGTTGCAATTACTGGAGGGTTTTACGACCCTTTGTGTGAGGGCATGGTAATTTGCAAATGTAATTCGCTTGGGTGTTGATGCACAAACTAGTAAAGATTCTTAGAACACTAATATGTTGCATAGGTATCAGCATGTAATATGCACTCTCGTTTAGATCATCAGAAGACGAATTCATAGATACTAAACATGGTAGGATTACATATAGGTAAGATTACATGAACGAGTGGTTCTATCATAAGCATGCATAAAACTGTATACAATTCAAAAGACATTATACACAAACAGTAATAGTATACACAATGTCATGAGGAGATGTGTGTTCATTCACAGAAAGGTTTTCCTATTAATTAATTAGAGAAGAGTCCATTTTTACTGTGCGTTGTGTCTTCCCTATGGAAAATGTAGTGAGAGGGAGAACTCTCAACAGCCCTCACCGGGTAAAGACTCAGAAGTCGCACATCACTGTCAAGCCCTGCATCAGCAGGAGAAAAAGCTTCCAAAACCACTTGCTGAAAACGAAACGGAGCTGAAGCAACCTTAGGAATGTACTCAGGCCTAGGTCGCAGTAAGACTTTAACCAGCCCCGGGGCAAAGTCCATACAAGAAGGGCTGATTAAAAGAGCCTGCAGATCTCCAATTCTCTTAAGGCCACCAAAAGAACTGTTTTAAGAGTCAAAAGTTTCTCTGACACAGATTCCAACGCCTCAAATGGATGGCCTGCCAGGCCTTCCAAAACGATAGATAAGTCCCATGAAGGAATCCACACCGGGCGGAAAGGCCTAAGCCGTCTCGACCCCTGCATGAACGGGGAAACCAGAGGGTAATGTCCAACAGAAATACCTCCCATGGATACATGCTCAGCAGATATGGCTGCCACATAAACCTTAAGGGTGGCAGGAGCCACCCCCTTAGAAAAACGGCTCTGTAAAAATTCCAGTATCGAGCCTACAGGGCAATGCAATTGTAGCGAATCAGCTCATGGGGAAGTATGAATAATTAATCATAACTAGTTATAATTAATTATAAATATTTAGATCCGCTGTAGATATTTACTTGACCTCTATAGGTCAACTGTCTGTCAATTCTAAGAACGTTAATTTAATGGTTAAGGGAAATAACTTTCTTACTGTACAATTCTACACCGAGCTTGTAGCATAAATCTGCATGATTAAGTGACTACAGTTATGAGCAAACAATGAACAACGTCAAGTGTGATACAAGTAAGACTTTATTAACTACATATATTGTGTGTTTGATTGGTCCAGACGCTACATACTGGTCCAGATTACGTTGCCTACACCAGGAGGCAAAAAGCTTCCACTTAAGGGCATACAAGTGTCTCGTGGAAGGAGCCCTGGAACTAAGAATAGTATCGGTAATCTCTGCAGAGAGACCAGAACACATTAACGCACTCCGCTCAGGGGCCACACCCATAACTTCCATAAATCCGGACGAGGATGCAAAATCATGCCCTAAGCCTGAGTCAGCAGGTTGTATCTTAGGGGAACCTCCCAAGGAGGGCCAGCTAACAGACAGAGAACAGCAATTCCGAAAACCACGTCTGAGTGGGCCAGAACGGGGCCACCAACAGACGTTCCACTCTGTCCACCCATACTCTGAACAGAACCGCTGAGAGCAAGCGGATCGGCAGGAAGGCATAAAGACCGGTCCTGTGCCATTCTTGGGCTAGAGTGTCCACACCTAGAGGCGACGGAGGAGACAGGGAAAACCAGAGTGGGCAATGCATAGTCATGCTCGAAGCAAACAAGTCCACTTCCGCTCTGCCGAATCTCCGCCATATGAGACTCACCACCTGAGGGTGTAATTTCCATTCTCCGGCCTCCAAAGTCTGTCTCGAGAGTAAGTCCACTCCTGAGTTCAGGTGACCTGGGACATGGACTGCTCTGACCGACAAGAACTTGGTCTGCGCCCAAAGAAGAACACAACACGCCAACCTGCACAGGGGGCGTTCGAGGAGCCAGAGCCAGTCCGAATGGAAGAACACAGTATTGGTAAGCTTTGCCCTTGAAAGCGAACCTGAGGAACTTCCTGTGTCTCTTGATGACCTGGATGTGAAAGTATGCATCCTTTTGATCGATAGTCACAAACCAATCTCCGGTTCGGATATGAGACAAAATGGATTTTAACATCAGCATCTTGAATTTGCTCACTCTGTGCACAAGATTTAGGCGACGCAAGTCCAAAATCGGATGTAAACCGCCATCCTTTTTGGGCACAACAAAATACAGGCTGTAAAAGCCTAGTTCTATCTGAGTGGGGGGTATTTCTTTTATAGCCCCTTTCTCTAGGAGTGACACAATTTCCTGATTTAACACTGTGGCTTCCCCAGGACGCACTGTCGTGGGAAGGACCCCGCTGAAAGGAGGTGGCCCTTTTCTGAATTAGATGGTGTAACCGTGTCGAATGGTATGTAGCACCCACTGTGCCTCCCACTCGGGCAGGCAATGCCATGCGGCCCAATAGTCTGCCAGGGGCCTTAACCGCTCTATGCTTGGCAACTGCTGACCTGTAGGTGCCAAGACATCCTCTGATCTCAGAGAGCTGCTGGCGTCTGCAAAAACAGGAAGCACATGCAGAGAGACAGCACTTAATGAACTCGTTGCTATGACCTGACCCTCCTGCATAGGGTCCTGAAACTTAGGTCTATCCGTCTACACTGACATGAGCAGACCGGTGGACGATACCCAGGACCCGAATCCTTGCGAGGGGGTTCCATAGGCAATGGTTCACGCCACTGAACCTCGTGAGGGCGCTGCAGAGAAGACGAGCGTGAACGAACTGCAGGTGGTTGCTGCCTGACCTCCCTAGACCTGCATGGGATGAGATGGCGAAAAACTGCAGACTGCTGTTTCGCCGCTCAAAATTTCTCCACAACAGTAGTGACCGATTCCCCAAGCAGGCCATCTTTGGATATGGGGGCATCCAAGAGAAAGGTTTTGCCCTTATCCTTTATGCCAGTGAGAGTAAGCCAAAGGTGGCGCTCAACTGACACCATACCCACCATAGATCTGCCCACTGCTCGGGCTGTGTGCTTGGTAGCTCTGAACACCAAGTCAGCAGCCCGCCTGAGCTCCTTAACAGACTCCGGAGTCAAACCTTCTCCCTCATCCAACTCTTTAAGCACATCTGCTTGATAGGTTTGGAGCACGCCCATAGAGTGAAGAGTAGCCACGGCTTGTCCAGCAGCCATGTATAGTTTCCCGTCTAACGCGGACGTAACCCTACATGGCTTGGATAACAGCAGGGGGTGTGACTTTCAAAACGGCGCTGAATTTGGCACGAGATGTGCCACGAGAGTTTCTTCTACTGCCGGCATCGCCGCATAGCCGTGCTCCGCCATCTTGGAAATAGTGGCAAAGTCAGTGACAGCAAGATTAGTGATACGCGCCGAGAAGGGTTGCTTCTAAGATCTCGAAACCTCTTGGTGGAGGTCTTGGAAGAAAGGGAGAGGCCTACGTGGCTTGGTTGGAGTGCGGCTAGTTAGAAATTGGACGTCCAGTTTTGACTGGGACTGATTTTGCGCCGGCTCGCTGTTCCATTCTAACCCCAGCTTGTCTACAGTGTGAGTAACGACATCTAACAGCTCACTGTAAGACAGGGGAGTGCGCTTCTCCTGTCCGCTTGGAGGGAGAGAACTGCACAAATCACCTATTAGGTCCTCCAAATCAGAGGCTGCTGTAGACAGCACATCTTCGTTGCACGGTTCACAACCAAACTAAATCGAATTACGAGCTTCCGGGGTAGGCCATAAATCTTCATTGATAAAGACAACCGGGTCCGTATAGCGCTCTTCCAGTGCTTGAATGTGGTGCGAGAATGAGAGAAAGGGAGAAAACTCCATCGTCTCACTCTCCATGAGCTCCGGCTCACACGCGTCACCCCAAGCGACCATCTCTTGCGGTGCCTAGGCAACCACAGAAACGGAATGGCGGGGGTTAGACATGAGTCCTCCTTTCTTTAGAAGAGAGACGAGCCTCGAGCGCAACACTTTTAACCGCAGGCTATCGCAGGGTTGACAATCAGCCTGAGCATGCTGTAGGCCCAAACATTGCACGCACCTGTCATGAGTGTCTCCGCCTGCGATGAACCTGTCGCACAGATCGACGCATCCCATAGGAAAAATTTATTGCTCTCAGTGGTTGCTTTTCCTAAGCTCAGGAGACTTAGATAAGATTCTTATATATCTCTTATTTTAGTATCAACAGCATTTCAGATATTTCTCGTAAAATTCCTTAGGAGAAATAGAAGTAGACACAAATGAGACATGAGAAATATTTGAGAAAAAAAGAGTCAAAACTGAGAATGTGGTGGAAGAAAGATAGAATATCTCTTTATTGTCTTGCTGCAATCTCTATCAAGACTCCATTATAGGAATATTTTATTGCTCAGTGGTTGCTCTTTCTAACCTCAGGAGACTTAGTTGTGATTCTCATGTATTTCTCATTTTAGACTCAACAGTGTCTCAGATGTCTCTCCTAAAAATCCTTAGGAGAAATAAAAGTAGACACAAATGAGACATGAGAAATATTTGAGAAAAAAAGAGTCAAAACAGAATGTGGTGGAAGAAACATAGAATATCTCTTTATTGTCTTGCTGCAGTCTCTATCAAGACTCCATTATAGGAATATTTTATTGCTCAGAGTTTGCTCTTTCTAAACTCAGGAGACTTAGTTGTGATTCTCATTTGTTTCTCATTTTAGTATCAACAATGTCTCAGATATTTCTCCTAAAATTCCTTAGGAGAAATAAAAGTAGACACAACTGAGACATGAGAAATATCTGACAGAAAGGAGTCCAAAATGAGAATGGACTGTGAGAAACATAAGAGATCTCTTTATTGTCTTGCTGTAATCTCTTTCAAGACCCCATTATGAAAAAGTTATACAGGTTGCTCTTTCTTTTTCTCTTGATTATATTGGGGTTTTTACCTTTAATGGTCAGGACAGTAGGAGTAGAGACAGGAAACAATTGGACAGGTGAGAATTGAACAGGAAAGTACCTTTAGCTGGGATTCAAACCTATGCTGTCTGAGGTGCAGTTGTGCCTTCACGTCGATGTGCTGCCCACAAGGCTATGGCTCTGACAGGTTACTCTATGCTCAGGATACTAAGGAATGATTCTCTTATATGTCTCATTGAGATATCAGCTTTGTCTTAAGATGTCTTCAGTTTTAACTAATATTGTAAATACTAAAACTATCATTTAAATAGCATTAAACATTTCAGAATATCAAGGGTTACTAGTTTAAATGTTTAAATTTATCTTCAATGTCCAGCATTGTATACACCACATTTTCCAAACACACTAGAAAGGACTT
>NW_015552694.1:337919-339353 GCF_001515605.1 Sinocyclocheilus anshuiensis
GGGTAGGGGTGTCTCAATTCTCTTTTGGTTGGAGGGGTAGGGGTAAGGGGAAGGGCCAGACAGCCCTTCAAACGAAATTTTTTCGTGACCACACTTCAAACGAATGGGTATGAATTATCTCAGCGTAAACCGGCTTCAGGGGCAACATGGCGGCCCGAGCAAACAAAAAGACACATAAATGTAAGCATTTTTGACATTAATAAAGATTTTAACAAAAAGTAATAATTTGTTTTATGTTACATTCAATGTGAGTTCATATTTATGGTCATGTTACTCAAAGAAATGTTTGCAAAAAATCGGTAATATTTGCTAACTAACGTCATAAGAGTGAGTTTACTTAAAAAACAGCGATTTTAACCTCTCGTTGCTGAAAAATATAATGTAGCGATTCAGTATTTAAACTGTTATTAATAAAAGACGTGGGGCAGCGTTGACAAGTTTCTTTTCTCCTGGATGTGTGAACTGCGCGATATCTGATGTGTGTGTGTGTGTGTGTGTGTCAGTAAACAGCGCATTAATGTTCAGCTCTTGAAAAATGGGGGCAAAAACAAAAGTGTTGCGTTCATAATTTTGTCCAGTGTACATAAAACAACTTCAAATATGACAATGCATGTATTGACTTAGAATGAAATGGTGTGGATAAATGACATTGAAGCTAACCAGAGGGAGGGGAAAACATGTGAAAGTTAATACATTTTAAATGGTTATTGTAAGTAAATTAATAAATCAAAACAAACTTAACATCTCCCTCAATCTCATTTGCGTAAGAATTGTAACGTGACGAATCTGCATTTTGGTGGATAAGACTTAATGGTAATGCTTGCCTATTTATTCAATAAGACTAAATAAAAAGTGTGCACCTCATTGTGCATCAACTTGAATCAAGCCCAACAAATGTCTGTTTTAAAAACAGTGGATGAGTAATTAATGAGTGCTTAATAAAAGCCTCCTTTGAGATCGTTTTGACAGACATGTTTATTGTGCATTTTTAAACGTGTTTATTGCTAAGTTTAGTGTGGCAAAATAGAAGCGCAGCTGTAATTCGTGGGCAATGTCCCACCCCCCAAACTCAAACGTCAAGCTACGCCTATGTTCTGGTGGTCTCATATGTGTCTCCTCCAATGTTTCAAACAAGATCTCAACAACATCACACACTGTGCTCAGATTTTTCTCTTACATAAGCCATTTATGTGCCTTTCAGCAAAGAAAGCTCCAGGATTACATTTTCTGTAAATCAGTTTTGATTAAGGCATCCGGAACATTACTATTTCCAACAACAAATTATGTGCCTAAGTACATAAACATTGTCTTATATAAAGTAACATTATCCTTATTTCTGCATTATTTCTCTCTCAATATAGCCTTTAAAGGGGTCATATGATGCTACTAAAAAGAACATTATTTTGTGTATTTGGTGTAATGAAATGTGTTTGT
>NW_015552694.1:340070-343710 GCF_001515605.1 Sinocyclocheilus anshuiensis
CGCCCCCGGGCTGGACTCCGCTTCGTCCACGGTGAGAGCCGATCCGGCGATCCACAGCAAAGTTGATGTACTCCCTCAGCGACCAGCACAGATCAGCTCTAGGCATGACGAAGCGGATATCGTCCTCTTTTGGAAGACCAAACAAAGTAGTTTCGCTTTCACAACGAAGCACACAGCGTCTTCACGACATGGCTGCAGCATCAACAATAGTACAGCGAGAATAAAAGTTACACCTTCTTTCTTTGCGTGAACATTTGGGCGGCGTTATGCAAATCTTCCCACATAGTGAGGTAGATATGTGGGGGCGTGTTAGAACGAGCCGTTTTAGGTAGGCGTGGCTGACTCTTAACTTTTATAAAGAACATCTCTTTGGATTTGAGACTTTAGTCTTTGCAACTTTACAGATCTTCTTTATGCACCAAGAGCTTGTAACACTCCAAAGAGAAAGGAAAAATTGAAATCGCATCATAAGACCCCTTTAACTCTGAATTTATGATTTCCCCCCCTTTATTTAGTGCCTTTCAAGTAATTGACTTGATGCACACTTTGTAAAGTTGTTGGGATCTCTTCTAAAGCTTTACAGGAGACAAATATGAGAGCCCCAGATTATTTAGCTAAAGAGAAAAATCAAAGTGCAGTGTGTGATGTTGTTGAGATCTCTAATCTAAACTTTTGAGGAGACAAATGTGAGAGATCTAGAATCTCTAGCAAAGGGGAAAAATCTGAGCACAGTGTGTGATGTTGTTGAGATCGCTTCTAAAACTTTGGAGGAGACAAATGTGAGACCACCAGAGTCTTTAGACCAGGAAAAATGTCTGAGCACAGTGTGTGATGTTGTTGAGATCTCTTTTAAAGCTTTAAAGGAGACTATTGTGAGAGTGTTAGAGTTTTTGTCTCAGGAGACAAGTTTGAGAAGCAGGAGACTCAAGCAAAAATCTCAATTCGATCTTAAAGTAACCTAATTTCTGTCTAGGAGAAATATTTGAGATGTTAAAGAGATCTCACTTTTGATTTTTCTTTCCTATGGGATCTCCTGTAGCTCATCGTGTCCGCTTGAGAGGAGTAAACTGCTCTTTCAGAAATAGCTGAGAACATGACGCAAAACGCTTTCCTACGGGCAACAAATAATCCACTTCCTGAAGGAAATGAAATTTGATGAATTCACACATAGCACGCTGATATGAGCATACGTGACATTCTCGGGGCGGTGCTAAGCGCTATTGGCCAATGAATTGGCATGATGGTATAAGGCAGGGGTGTCAAACTTCCTTCCTGGAGGGCTGGAGCCCTCTATCTATCTATCTATCTATCTATCTTCGATCGATCGGTCTATCTATCTATCTATCTTCGATCGGTCTGTCTGTCTGTCTATATAACATTTGAAAAACCATGGTATAATCTAAATTAACTGCTTTTTAAACAGTTAATGTAATTCATTGAATCAACCTAAATAATCATGTAGAAATATCTTATATCAAATTGTTTTAACAGATTTTGGTTCACTGCAGAAAGGCACAGGTATTTGTTAGCTGTATGGATAATAACTAGTTTCAGTCCAGCTAAACTTGTTTGCCCTTTCAATATGAAAGTATGTCCATTCCTTACTTCTCCTTCAGTGACTAAATTTGTAGAACAAGATGAAATCTGCCCACTGTTACTGTAAATTCTACAAACTGTTCTGATCTGCAGAGGTGAAATTTTCTCATAAATAAGAGTCTCTAAGAGACAGTGATGGCTGTGAGAAATCACCCTCAAAACAACTCCCTTCAGTAGACCTGGCTTTTATTGTTGCCTTTAAAGCAGGAAGTGTGCTTGGAGTGAATTGATTGCACTTCCTGTTTTGCTGAGCATTCTTTGGCAGCTGAACAGTCTACTGTACTCCCCCCGTGAGGCTGAGATGAAAGAGGGTTGTGTAGCTGTTTCAGCCATAAATTGTGTGGGACTGTGAGGTTTTAATTAAGACATGTTTGATATGCTAACACATCTTTTGTGGAGTTGGCAATATTTTCAGTATATTTCACACACACACAAACACACACACACAGACACAGACACAGACACAGACAGACAGGGGAATTCATTTCAGTGGATACAAGAAGTGTGTATATACAGTATGTATTCTGTCAAAACAATTTAATAAAACAATCTGGCAATTATTTTTTATGTAGATTACAGTAAGGATTATTTGAGAAATGCACCAAAGCGACTGAGAAAAACTGTAATCTTGTCCAGTCTCTTTCAATCAATACACTACTTACATACAGTAGTGTGTAAATTTGTACTTTTGTAATGGATATATGACATGCATAAGAAGTGCAGCCTTCTGCATTTCAATACAGTAACTGTATTGAAAAGTTTATATCAGGTAATACTAACAAAGTGCACTGTTATTTTGACAACATGACTAAGCATTTTGACTATCTTGTTTGTGAACAATGACACAAGGACTTTTCAATGAGAAAAACTGTAAATGGACATTTGAAGACAGAGTACAGAGACTTTTTGCTCAGACAGAAACTCCAAAAGGAAATACCAATGGATTATGAGAGAATGAAAGTAAGGGTGAGGGAGGGAGCTGGTGGACCCTCTCCAAAATCTCCACAGCCGTCCTTTCTTGCCCTCAGCACGGGTCAAATTTAAGACACTTTTCTGGAGGCCAGAGCATCTACTTAGTTTCAAAACAAATCTTCATAACATCCAGCTACTCCTGTTGGACATGTGTCAACTTGGTATCTGTTTATATCCTTACATGACTCGTACTTTATCTTGGTGAGCGAAGTATCAAAATAATATTTATACTGCCTGTAATTCAGGTCACCTGAAATCAGGTCAAAAGTTACACCCATACAATGGTAAAGGAGGGGTTGACAGGTGTTGAAAAGTTGTATGGTTTTGTTTGTTTGTCTGATCATGTGTGAATATTTTATTCCCAGACTGCACTGGGTGTGGCATGAGGACAAATTCCCATCACTCATGACTTATTGGATGTAATTGTTAACCTCTTTCCTGGCCTTGCTTCTATGAGAGTATTTGCAAACTCATTCTAAGATATACACCTATTTGAAACTAATTTTGTGGTATTAGAAAGTAGAGACCTGCACTCCCGCGGGAGTACCGCGGGACCCGCGGGACCCAACGTAACAGGGTGCGGCGCGGGACAACTCTTGACGGGCGAGTGCGAGTGCGGGCGGGAAGAGACTTGTGTGTGTGCGGGATGCGGGAGAATAAAATGATTCGCGGGACTATTACAGAACCATTTCATGTAAATTTATTCGATGTACTGAAAACAAATCTATATAGATTACCTTTATGCGGGCGGGAGCGGGACCAGATAAGATATATTTCTGCGGGAGAGGGCGCTTTTAAGTGCTTGGTAAGTCCGACTGAGCAAAAGGTATAAATATATATATACATAACAGTTGCAGGTTACCACTTTTTTTCAAAACATATACTGGCTAGCTTTAATGACTGCAGAAATTATTATGGATTTTCTGGTGTTTTTTTTTTTTTTTTTATGAAGCAATGGACTAACAAAAAAGGTTATAGTTTTTTTCTTTTCTTATACTGACCTGCATTAAAGGGATAGTTCACCCAAAAATGAAAAGTCTGTCATCATTTACTCACCCTCATGTCGTTCCAA
>NW_015552694.1:343804-345978 GCF_001515605.1 Sinocyclocheilus anshuiensis
CGACATGAGGGTGAGTAAATGATGACAGAATTTTGGGGTGAACTATCCCTTTAAGTAACATTTTGGCTTATATCTAAAGAAAAAAAAAATATATATATATATGTAATATTATATTTTTAATATGTATTATAGTATATTATATTAATCATATATTATATTTTGGTAGGCCATGCATTAGCTGTAATGTTGTAGCTATAGAAATGTCAAGTTAGATTAGACTGAAATCAATTTGAATGCAGGTGTGAAAAGACTATTGAAAATGTGATCAGTCAGTGTTACATTCTAGAAGCTCGAAATAAACATTAAAATAAGCCTTTATTACTGCTCAAGTTAATTGAAGTTTTGTTTGCGTCCATGTATCAAGAAGGTAATAGCAAATAATTGGCATTTATAGCTTATTATTATTTTCTGCTTTCTCGCCTCATCCTGATTTGATCCTGTCATCACACACAGTGAGAATGCAGCAGTGTGTGTGTGTTGGTGTTGTGCTGAAACAAGCAGAGGCAGAGCCTCCAGGCCCATCATTCCTGTTCTGCAGATCTTGACTAAGGTCGACATGATTTGGTTATGCAATAATCACAACAGATCCAAAAACCTTGCAGGCTCATCACACACACACACTCACACACCGATCCACCCACCAAATCCGCAAGCTATTACAAAACATATCAAACCACTTTCTAACCCTTTCAGAGAAATAATAGAATATCTTGTTTTACACCCAGAGGGGCAACTTTGCATTTGACGGTCTTTAAAAAAGTAAGAAAGGAAGAGAAAGAATTGTGACACCTGCAACACTTTTCACTTTTTGGTTATATGCAATGTATTTTACTGATTTGTTATTCATGTGACAACATGTAATTAAAAATACATACTTGCAAAATAGGTGATTGATTGATTGATGTCCTTCATCACAAGACACTGCAGACAAGAAACTTATATGCACTCAACAAACTTAAGTGCTTCTAAACAACTACCTTTATCAAGCAAGTCTTTTATGTAATTTGGCAAAATAAAAAGTCACTTAGCTTTATTATTTTATTTTATTTGTCTAGAGCCCTGAACAGTAAGATGCTCTGTAAATAACAGCTCTGACATAATAATATACTTTACATCAGATCCAAATGTTGACCTACTATATGTGGGATTATAAACACACTCAGGTAGGCTATAAATAACAGAGCTGGGTATTTGCTCATATATCCCATTACATTGCTTTTAACATGTAACAACTGATCCAATAAATGAGTCTGCATTTAGTCATTTATGAATGCAGTAATATGTCACCTTATGATTTATGAACCGTTGCTCAAACTTCTTTGTTCAAACATGGTGAAAATGCACTCAAAATTCCCCTAAAGTTCTAAGAAGAACAAGGAAAAACAAGTCTGATGTAAAGGTAGTTTTCTCATGTCCAGGCTTGAGAATCCAGTTTTATGTGGACGCTTTGGAAATATCATACATCTGTCGTTAAAGGGGTCATATGATGCTTTTTTAAAGATCATTATTTGGTGTATTTGGTGTAACAGAATATGTTGACATGCTTTAATGTTCAAAAAACACATTATTTTTCAAATACTGTACATTATTGTAGGTCCTCTATGCCCCGCCTCTCTCAAACGCTTTGTTTTCTACAAAGTCCCTCCTTCCGACAAGCGCAGTCTGCTCTGATTGGCCAGCTGACTCAGTGCATTGTGATTGGCCGAACACCGCAAGCACTCGTCGGAAATGTAACGCCCCTTACCATAATGGCGAGCTTCATCTTTCAAAATAAATGTAAAGACAGTACATAATGTCATTAGTTTTACCATCAGTTCAAGTCCGAAAGGGGAACAGACACAGTAATGATGCAGTACACAAGCTGCGGTTAAGACAGCTGACTCCACTTTGATGTGATGCTGTCTCTCTCTCTCACACACACACGCGCACGCGGAATTACCTCCTCTCCTAAGTTCACGAAACGGTCGTCCATAAAATGCATTGCTGTTCTGTTGTAAGTAATCTTAAAGATTCCTAAATGCATCTACTTTCAGAAGGCCAAATAAAGTGCTTTTGCTTTCGCACTGAAACACACAGCGTCTCCCTGACATGCTGCTTCAACACTAACTGCGGTTACTGAAACCACACCTTCTTTCTTTGCGTGCACATTTGGGCGCATTATGCAAATATTCCCA
>NW_015552694.1:346383-359066 GCF_001515605.1 Sinocyclocheilus anshuiensis
GAAACGGTCGTCCATAAAATGCATTGCTGTTCTGTTGTAAGTGATCTTAAAGATTCCTAAATGCATCTACTTTCGGAAGGCCAAATAAAGTGCTTTTGCTTTCGCCTAGAAACACACAGCGTCTCCTGACATGGCTGCTTCAACACTAACTGCGGTTACTGAAACCACGCCTTCTTTCTTTGCGTGCACATTTGGGCGCATTATGCAAACATTCCCACATAGTGACCTAGATATGTGGGGGCGTGTTAGAACGAGCCGTTTTAGGGGGGTGTGGCAGAGTCTTAACTTTGATAAAGTATATCTCTTTTGTTTTGAGACTTTAGTCTTTGCAACTTCAGGGATCTTATCTATTCACGAACAGCTTGAAACACTCCAAAGAGAAAGAAAAACTTGAAATCGCATCATATGACCCCTTTAAAGACCACTAAAATCTATATGGTCACAGGAAAGGAAATACCAGCCACATTCCATAATAATTATCAAAACCTCTGTGCAAACTTAAAAGCAAACTGCATAATAAAAAGCATTAATAATGCACTCTTAAAGTGGCTGCTCTGTGCGAACAGTCTAAGACTTCAATTAGAAACAAAAATGTTTTATTCTCTAGTTCCTAAGAATAAAATCACCCATAAAATCACCCTGAAGAACTTACACATCAAGTACATTTTGAAGAACATTTTTAAGAGTATGGTCATATGGTGCATGTGACAAATGATGCTTATAAATCTCCCATTGTATTCAGATTATTGTAAATGGAATTTCCCTTCCTTGCAAAAGTGCAGAAATAACGTTTATTATTTATGCACGCACAAATCTTCCTTCTGTGGTTTAAGTGCCAGATATCTGCAATATATTATGGAACCTTGTAACAAGATATTTTGGTGCAAAATGTTTAATACTTGCTAAATGTACTAGTACTTAAAATACTAAACAGTGTAGGTTAAAACAGGGAGGAAACTGCAGTGTGATAATGTTCCATTCAAAGACTAACAAAAAAACCTTGTAAAGTCCTGCACACTGACGCTCAGGAATCTACACCCACAAAATCTACACACAAATATGCTCAGACTTGTCCATTGTAATCTCCCACTTTGTTTTGACATACAAAAAATGCCAGCAATGCTGAGAGCTGTATTGACCATAGTACTGTATTGCAAAGACGCATTAGACAAGCATTATACAGTATTAGGTGTATTTAGCCTGGGTTATGAGTGGATTAAGATTAATGCCTGTATAGTGGAATGAAATCCGTAGGAAGAAACCAGTGCATAGTCTGTGCATTGCAATCTGAAAATTTGAGAATTTTTTTTTTCCAGTGATGTTGTCACTGAATGCACTTCAAGTCACTTGGAAACACAAATTGAAGTAATGTTTTGACCATAAGAATAGTAAAAATAAATTATTTAATAGATTTGTTTTCCTGCACTATTAATTTGTGAATAAATGCATAAACATTCACTTGTGCTTTTTCTTTCATAGACATTAATTAAAGAATGCAATGTATAATGCAAATATACAGTATATGCAAGTTATATGTGGTCAATCTGCTCGTGAAATGAATTTTAGTACTCCATGTATTACAGTTTTTCTCAATTGCTTTGGCACATTTTTCGAAACAATCTTAACATTCTCTAAACTGTGAGTGCAAAGATCACAACTGTTTGCTGGAACTTCAGAACTTTATTGCATGTCTGCAAAATGTAGTTACTCACCCAAAACATGCTTCAAAACCTAGTTATCGTGTCAGTAATTTGGCCAAGGCCACCAAAATATAAAGTATTTTTGTCATCGTGTGAGCCACACTGGTCAAAATGTTTAGTTGTTTTTTCACCATGACAGTCAACCATGGAAATGAAGGTTTTATAAAAAATCTGATATTTGTTGAGAAGAGTCAATAGTACATAGAAAAAAAAAGTACATGAACATTTGTATTTATGCAGTACATTTATTTTTGTACGAATGCATTACATATAAGTGAAATCTTGCTTGTCCAATTACTGTACATTTCAATGTAGATTGCCCACAGCACAATGACTAAGAATGGAGGACTTCCCTCCATACGTTCCCTATCGATACTTCACTCGTTCTGTGTTGCTAAGACGCTATGGGGAATGAGTACATTCCCACCGTGCAATGCTAGAGGAACAACCAATATTTGAACTCGCCTTAAGCACCAAGAGGCTCAAAGGGGTCAAGTATTCAGCAGGGTAAGCCCTGCAGGAGGCAAGAGGGCCAAACTCCTCAAGGTCAGCACGACCTTGAGTAATCATTCCAGAGAAGACTCCATACAGCCTCGGCACCTAGGAAAGGCCAAGAGCATACATGAATAAGCAAGCCTAAGAACTGGTTCTGCCCTTGGCAGGAGCATGCCCCCTTATGCAGAAAGGACCCAGGCCTGTAAGGCCGGGGCATCCAGATTATAGAATGTGGCATATGTGAACGGCGAGGCCCAGCCAGCCGCCACACAGATTTCTGCGATGGACACACCGCTAGACCAAACCCAGGAAGACCCCAGGAAGAGTGGGCTCTCAGAGCCCTGACAGGACAGAGAAATTTCAACTCTTGGTCATCCTCCGAGGGAGGAAGTGCCAATAGAGTTATATCCAGTGCTCTAAATGGAGTGGAGAGCACTTTAGGTATATATCCATTCCATGGCTTCAGGACGACCTTGGAGTCGCTGGGCCTGAACTCAAGGCGCCTGCAAGTCTCCTACTTGCTTGACTGATGCTAAAGACGAGACGATAATAAGGTCAATAAACGATAAGTAAGACTATATATCAACATGCAATTTCATTGACGAATAAGACAAGACTAAAATGTATTCAAAAATATAAAAACTTTACCAAAAACCTCTTTTTATTTTCATGGTGTTTGTTTTAAGAAAACAAAATGTTATTGCGGACTGCTCTACACGCCTCTACTATGTGAGCTCTCATGAGTGCGGTTGCCAGATATCAAGAGTTCTAATCCCCGAATCAGAGGTTCACTGTTACGTTGATACATTTTTTGCCTGGTGTTTTGCTTATTTTAAGCAATCTGGCAACCATGCGCAAACGCTCACTCCTCATTGCGGAAGCGCCACCGCTGATGATCTGAAAACAGCGACAAACAAGCTGGAGTTTACCAATCTAAATGAAAGCATCATTCAGCCGGTCTGTGTTCTGTTATGAGATCTCGACTGTATTTATTTGCGATTGTGATCGCTGAATAAATGCACTTACTCAACCGCTGTTGTTTTAATAGAGAAACAGGCTATTGCCATTTGGAATTAATAGGAATTTCACTGTTATGATATTTTTTGTTTGTTTTAGCTGTTTTCATAACGTAGACAGAGAGATTGCATAAGTCTTTGGTATTAAATTATATAATAAAAAGCCTATAATAAATCAGTACACTAGATGAGGTAAAATACACCATGTATGTGTCCACATTCTATTGATTTGTGCTTACTGGTTAAAGTGCAATACCTGAAATACAGAAGTAAATTTCTCAAATGACAACAATCATTACGATTATAATTTTGAGAAAAAATTTTTTTTTATCAGTTAAACCATTATACAGAATGACGAAAATGTGACTAAGATTTCAAGAATTCATACATTTCATTGACTTAAACTTGACTAAACAAAAACAGGACAAGGTTGTCTAAATATGATAACTAAAATGTACATTTGAGTAAGACTAAGACTAAATTAAAAATGGCTGCCAAAATTAATACTGTATGGTTAATTAATAATAATCTTATTGCTAAAATGTCAAGTTTTCATTGACTAAAACTAGACTAAAATAATTCAGGTTTTCTTGGACTAAAACTAGACTAAAATGTTTAGACTGTTAGTCGACTAAAACTTAACTAAAACTAAATAGGATAAGGTTGACTAAATATGATAAAAACTAACAAGGACATTTTAACACGGGACTAAGACTAAGACTAAAATGAAAATATGTGGGCAGATCCCATAAAGGGACAGTAAGGGGACGAGGCGGATTCAGCCTTCTAGACCATCTCAGAAAGCAAACAACCAGGTTGTTCCTGCCCCCCGACTGGCTGACTAAAGGAGCTGAGAAGCTGCTACAGCTGCTACGTAGACCTTGAGTGTGGAAGTGGAACGTCCCTTTTCCAACAACTCTTGGAGGTAGGACAATATCACTGATATGTCACAAGAAGTTGGGTCTTTGCCACGGTTGGCGCACCAGGCGGAGAAGACCGACCATTTAAGGCCGTAGAGGCTTCTCGTGGACGGGGCTCTAGCCTGTGAAATAGTGTTCAGTATGCTCTCGGGAAGCTCTGTAGGCTCCCATCGAGAGGCCAAAGATGCAGAGCTCACAGCTCGGGCTGGGGGTGCCAGATTGTTTTGTTCGCCTGAGAGAGAAGGTCCCGTCTCAGGGGAATGGGCGATGGGGCAGCTGTGAGTAGCTGCTACAGCTCCGAGCGCCATAGCTGGTTCTTCCGGAGCGGGGCTACCAGGAGAACTTTGTGATTGTGTTCCCTGATTCGCCTGATTACCTGAGGGATCAGGGCAATTGGGGGAAAAGCATACAGGAGGAGGTTGGGCCAGTCATGGGCCAAAGCATCCTTGTCTTTCGAAAAATAAGTTGGGCAGTGAAAGTTGTCTTTTGAGGCAAAGAGATCGACCTCTGCCTGCCCAAAGATCTCCCAAATTTTCTGAACCGTTTGCAGGTGGAGCATCCACTCCTCTGAGTGGACATTGCTCCGAGACAGCATGTCTGCTCCTTGGTTCAGAATGCCTGGAACATGCATTGCTCTCAGTGAACGCAAGCTGTGTTGTGCCCATTTCAAGAGGCGCTCTGCTAGGGAGAAGAGACGCCTCGAAGTGAGCCCGCCCTGGCGATTTATGTAGGACACCACTGTAATGCTGTCTGAGTAGACTAGAACATGGTGTCCCCTTAGATCTGATAGGAAGGTTCGAAAGGCTCAACACACTACCAGAATTTCCAGGCAGTTGATGTGTAACCGGCTTAACTCCTCTGACCAAAGGCCAAAAGCCAGTTTTCCCTTGCACAGAGCTCCCCAACTTGTGTTGGATGCATCTGTCGAGATAACCTTCCTTCTGAAGACCATACCCAGATCTACACCCCGCTTCAGCCACCAGGGCCTAGCTTGGGGCAGAACCTTTGGTTTCAGCCAGTACTGTAGCGGCCTTATGTGAAGAAGGCCCAACTGTAGCACCGGAGATGCGGAAGCCATGCGGCCCAGCATTTTTTTAAATATTTTGAGAGGGCGAGAGGCTCCAAGTTTGAAGGAAGCTGCAAGCTGCTGTATGGCCAGTGCACGTTCTGGCGCGACCACCACCCTCATTTGGGCAGAGTCGAAAACTGCTCCCAGGAACAAGATCCATTTGCTGTCGAACAGAGAGCTCTTGGCAAAATTGACCCTGAGTCCCAGGCATTCTAAGTGGCTGAGGAGGAGGGATCTGTGGGATAGTAGCTCGTCCTCTGACTGGGCTAAAACAAGCCAGTCGTAGAGGTGATTCAGAATGCGAATTCCCATCTAAATACTTCGTTACTGTACTTAAGTAGATTTTTCTGGTATCAGTACAGTACTTCACTATTTATTTTTCTGACAAATTTTTACTTTCACTCCTTACATTTTTACACAAATATCTGTACTTTCTACTTCTTACATTTTCAAAACAGGCTCGTTACTTTAGTTTTTATCTGTATTTTCGCCATTATAAATCTCTAATAAATCATGAATCGGTTAGTCTTCTACACATTTCTGCAGGTTTCGCGTTTATAATGCATGAA
Source organism: Sinocyclocheilus anshuiensis (assembly GCF_001515605.1). Lineage (NCBI taxonomy): Eukaryota > Metazoa > Chordata > Actinopteri > Cypriniformes > Cyprinidae > Sinocyclocheilus > Sinocyclocheilus anshuiensis. The sequence goes on from NW_015552694.1 coordinate 352,153, forward strand.
ATTCCCGCAAACATTTATGCACTATAGCATGTAGATTGAATCCAAACAGTTTATCAGAGCAGTTCAGTCATTTTAAAACTTTCTGTGAGATGCAATTTCACAAACAGTGTGAGTGATTCAGCAGTACAGCATCCTGTCTCTCTATCTCTCTCAAAATGCACAGATAGCCTCACATCCATAGTAAAACTGGTTATGGGTACTTCACTATAATAAAACCATAGTTAATTTTCATAAGGGAAAATATGACTCATGATAATGCAACAACATGGTAAATATTTGCATTTTTTAAAGATATTGTGATGGTATAGTTATTGTACTAATTTAGGCAATTTAGAAAATATAGTTATTTTGCATGGCCCCAGCCTAAGGATTGTGCAAGGTTTCAGTATTTGTTGTGGGTGTATGGAACGGTTTGGATGAGTGAAATTTTGTCCCATTCTGGCCGTTGTTCAGCCTGGATACATTCATTAACTAAAAAAATTTGAAATGTAAGTTCTTTTGTATTAGGTATTTATATAACGTGAGGTCCCGTTACCCGCGTGACACTAAAACAGGTAGTAGTAATGGTTACTTTTTACTTAAGTACATTTCAGAGCCCACACTTCTTTGCTTTAACTTGAGTAAAAAAATGTAGTCAGTACTTCAACTTTTACCAGAGTATTTTTAAACATGAGGATCTGTACTTCTACTTGAGGGAAGGATGTGTGTACTTTTGCCATCTCTGCTCAGAGGGGAAAGAGCCGCATCCATGCACTTCGTAAACATGCAAGGAGCTAGGGACAGCCCGAAGGGAAGGACCATGTATTGACAAGCCACTCCCTCAAAGGCGAATCCCAAGAATCGTCTGTGACGTGGGGCTATCTGGATGTGAAAGTAGGCATCTTTCAGATTCAGAGAAAAGAAGCAGTCCCCTAGGCATATTTACGAGAGGATCTGTTTCAGTGTAGTCATCCTGAATGGCAATTTCATGAGGGCTCGGTTCAGGAGCCTGAGGTCAACGATAGGCTGCAGGCCACCATCCTTTTTGGGGACCAGGAAGTAACGGCTGTAAAAGTCTGACTCGCTCTGAGCTGGGGGAACCATTTCTGTGGCTCCTTTTCCCAGCAAATTCATCACCTTGGCGCGCAGGACATGTGCATCCTTGCTCCGCACCAGTGTGGGAACCACGCCGCTGAAATGCGGGGGTCTTTGAGCGTATTGAAGTGAGTAACCTCATCTTATTAGCCCCCAAACCCAATCTGACACTCTGGGGATGGCCTGCCAGGCCTCGGCCCGCATGGCAAGGGGTTGGATTGACTCGAGTAGCAAGTCACCGTGCGGAGACTTGACTCTCATGATAAGTGGAAGAGGAATTTTGCTCTATTTTTGAGTATGTTTGTGTTTTATTTGTATGGGCCCATGAGTGACACATTGACCTCGGCATCCGGAACTGAATGGGGTGCTTGGAGGGATACTTGAGGCTGCTTGAGGGGTGGTCTGGCTACAGCAAGACTTAACCCCTTCCTCTTCCTGTCTCTTGAATCAGGATCACGCCTGAGGTGCAGGATCCAGCACTGGCTTGGGCCGGGGTCCCTGACGCTTAGGAAATGGATAGAGCTTCGCCAAGCAGGAGCGCTGTCCGGGCTCGGGCTTGGGTGCAGGATGCGCCATAGGGGGCGCAGACTTTGCAGGCTGCTGAGTCGGCGCAGACTTGGGGCAGCATAGCCCTCGACTGCAGGTCCAAACAAGCCAGTGGGGGAGACCAGGGAGTCGAGGAAGGGGACTTTATCCACATCCTTAATCTCCGTTAAGGTCAACCATAAGTGCCGCTCAAGCACCACTAAGCTGGCCATCGACCTGCCGATCTCCTGAGCCATGGTCTTTGTGGCACGTAGAGCCAGGTCAGTCGCGCTGCGCAGCTCTTTGAAAGTGGCGGGATCTGGTCCAAACTCGTCAATGCAGCGGAGGAGTTTGGCCTGAAAGACCTGAGGACCGCCATAGAATGAAGCACGGAGGCCACCTGCCCGGCCGAGGAGTAAGCTCATTCCGCGAGGGCAGATGTAGTTCAGCACGGCTTGGAGGGGTGAGCGACTTTCGCTTTCCACCCGATGGCAGTGGGCGGGCAGAAATGTGCGGCCACAGACTCATCCAATGGAGGTCGCTTCTCATAACCCCGTGATTCAGCACCGTCTACGGAGGTGAGGGCAGATGAAGTACGCAGGCGGGCTGAGTAGGGTGCGCACCACGATCTGGTGAACTTGTCGTGGACCTCCGGAAAAAACGGAGAGGCTCGCTGACAAGGGGCTTGATGGCGCCCCAGCTGGAACCATTCATCCAGGCGGCTGCGAGTGGGTCTTCTGGAGAAGACCACTGCAATCCCAGCTCTTCGACTGCTCTCGAGAGGACACAGAATAATTCAGCATCCATCCCAGGTTTTGCATCACTGGGTTCGGACGACGGCAAGGGGGTGGGGTCATTAACTGAGCCCGACAGCTCCTCTGCATACGAGGCTGCTAATGACATGCTGTCATCGAGCCTTTCATTGTCACTTCCACCGAACGAGATCAGGTCGCTCACGCTGGCGGAGGGACACTGATCTGACTGAGTGAAGAGGACGGGGGAAGCCTTTCTGTGCGGAGAGAGCGAGGCACGTGGGATCTGAGCTGGCATGAGCTCGCTCGCCTCTGAGCGCTGAGATCCTCTGCCCCACTGTTTTTTCCTTGCAGGTCCCTGGGAGGAAGAAAACGGGAGAGCGTGAGGAGCGGAGTCGCTCTCTGAAAAGAGAGCTATTCGCAAGTGGCGAGACTCATGCTCTCACAGTGAGAACAGTTTGTCTCCATGAGGGCGGCTTCTGTTTGGGATTTCCCCAAGCAGGAAGCGCACTCACTGTGGCTGTCATCAGCGTGCTGGGGAGACCTGCACTCGCTGTAATAACAGCGTGGCATTTGCAGCAGCGCCGTGAAAATTTGCTCTTTAGAAATATGCTCTTTTATGTATGCTCCCCGGATGGTGGCAGGGGAAAAACTGTGACTGCTGCTGCTGCGATGCTGAAGGTGGAGAGAGAAGCGACGAATCAAGCGAGCAGGTTTAGAGTCTCGTTGATCAGCGAAGAATGTCGTCATCGCTGACGGAGAAGAAATCTGAGGATCCTATGACGAAATGCCCGCTTATATAGCATTCTGGCGGGCTTCACTGCCATTGGTTCGTTTTTCATGCCCGTGCAGTTACACTGCATTATTAAAAAGTAGGGGTGTAACGATTCACTCGTTTTCTCGATGCATCGATTACAAACCCTGACGATGCAATGCATCGATCTTGAAACATGGATTTTTGAATCGTGAATCGCCAATTTCGGACAGTAATCGATTTAAAACGTTAAGAATCGAATGAATCGAGATTTCTATAGTGATTCAATGCTTTCAAAATATATACAAATTAAATTACTACAAGCAGGAATTAATGGAGACCTTGAACAGTGTTCGTGCCCTCGCATCTCTCCTTCACACGCTCCACTATTTCCCGCATGCAGGGATTGTCACAGGATTGCGCTCGCGCTCCGTTCGTCTCATTGACACAGCTGATGTGTGATCTGTCCTTAGTAGGCTACTATGTTAAGAAGTTTTCTTCGCACTGAAAGAGAAGTGATCTCGCGCTCATAGAATTAAGACATGCCAGGCTATATCTGCAGCTAATTTGAATAAAAAGCAGAATGAACTGATGAAACGTTAAGACAATAAACACAATAAATAAATAATTTATGAATGATGCAGTGCTAACTGACATATCATTTATTACAGTACAGAAACTATAAAGTATATTTTCTACCTTATTCTTTGCAGAAAATTGTAATAATTGTTTGTAGTATATAAAACAATCATAAAAATTGCCATTAGGAAAAAATTGTAGATTACAAATAATTAACTATTGTCCAGCAGTGTATTTGATTTCTTATTGCAAATTCAAAGTAAGAGATAAGAAAAGAATTCCTTGGAAAAAAAAATTAATAATACATACATACATAAAATTATTGTATTTGACATTTCTGTCACTTCTGAAATGATGGCTACACCCCTGGTGTGACAAAATGTTAGCCTATACATAATACTTTTAAAGCTCTTTTTTAAAATCTTGGCTTACATACATTTCTACATATGCCATGTCATGCCATAGCATCATTAAACTAGCATCTAACAATGGACAAAAGGGTTTTTTTCTCTAACCTATGGTTCTGTTACCATAAAGGCTGCTGTGTAATTTGCCCCCTGACTAAACATTTAAAGAATTTAAGGGAAGAATTTAAATAATCCTGTGAATGCACTTAAAGAATGCAGAATCGAATCGTTAATCGAATCGAATCGAATTTAATTGTGAATCGAATCGAATTGAATCGTTCTGAATTAGCAAAAATCGTTCTTGAATCGAATCGAAACCCTATGAATCGTGAATCTAATCGATTTGCTGTCTACCCAAAGATTCACAGCCCTATTAAAAAGGCTTCAGTCATCAGAGAAAAAAGGACTTTTCCCCATTGTGTCTTAGCAACGCAGTACGAGTGAAGTATCAATAGGGAACTGGTCACTCATTCACCAAAACGAATGCAAATTAAATTAAATTAATTAAAGCAAAAGCTTAAATATAGCTGGCATTCCAATTCTGCCTTAATTAGCATTTGTATTTACAGTGCCACTTTCTGAAAATTGTAAAAAATAAAATAAAATAAAATAAAATATTCTTGTATAACATGCAAAATTCAACATTTAGAATGATAATTTTGGAAATAAATGGGAAAATTGATTTCTGTTCTCACTTAAGCACTTTCCTTTTAAAATGTGAACATGTAAACACTAATTTTACTTTATTCATGCATTCTGAAGAGTGAGAAATATTATGTGTGCAGTGAAGTCACTGCTGATTCATTTTGATAATAAATTTCATGTATCTAAATTTAATATACATACAGTTGCTTTTGGTTATCTCATGATAACTAATGCATTAATACATTTTAAGAAATTGAACCTTAGTGTAAAGTGTTACTGCCAAAAACTTTCACCAAAATTTATGTAAGTTAAAGCAAAAGTTCAAAGTTAGCTGGCATCCCAATTCTGCCTTAAATCTGTCCACTCCAAATGTGTTTCTGTCCATCATATTTGTGAATTTCCAGGAGAGAGAGGGAAGAGAGCAAGGTGTGAACAAGCGAAAAAACTGACTGAAGGGAGCAGATGTCTATAAATGTCTTGGCAAAAATGCAAAGCTCCTTTTGGTGCCATACTGGCAAACACAAAACTCAAAGTATGCAACAGATGGGCTATACACACAGAACACACATTTAAAACATTCAGCTTCTCAGAGTTCTTTCAGCATTATTGTGGCTCTTCAACAATGCTGCTGGGGGCCCTGCGCTCCCTCAATGGAGAGACGTGAAAGAAGGAGAGTTAAAAATGGATTCCTGTCTGTGGGAGGTCCACTTTGCCTGCTCATAACCTGCATGTTCACAAACAGTGACCTTACATAGTAATGTCTTTTCCTCATTGCTAGATCAGTGCTGTATAAGGATGTGAGAAACAATGAAGTTTTTCTTGTGCTGAAATTCCCCTATTCAGTCTTATCAAATGCACTCACCCAGTCTGCTGATAACAGATCCCTATTGGTATTTCTCTATGTGACAGCTAGACACCAGACACAAGTGTTCATTTGTCTATGTGTGTGTTTGCATGTTTGTTCAGCACAAGAAACAGAATGTTATGTGTTTTAGTTGTGATTACAAAGTGAGATCATGGTCAAATCTAAGTCAGGCTCCTGAAAAACGTCTCAGGTTACGTATGTAACCATGGTTCCCTGAGAAGGGAACGAGATACTGCATCCTCTAGGGGTCGCTATGGAGGACACCTTCAGGGTGACCGGTGTCTGAAGCATACATCTAAAAACGACAATAACATTGGCCGGCGACAGCCTATGACGTCATTACCCTGCGCGATCACAGTATAAAAGGGCGCCGGGATAACACGTCATCCGCTTCTTCGTCTGAAGCATGGCAAGGAAACTAGAGGACGCAGTGTCTCATTCCCTTCTCAGGGAACCATGGTTACGTACGTAACCTGAGACGTTCCCTTTCGAAGGAACTTCGAACTGCGTCCTCTAGGGGTCGCTATGGGGAACGGTATACCCACGCCACCATGCTGAGAGGAGTGCATGCCAGAAAACCACGGCGAGCACTAAGTACCAACTCTGCCATAGCCATGGGAGTTGCCCCTAGGACGCCTTGATGGCTGTCAGTGCCAAGGGCCTGAGCTGCATACCCTAAACAACTTACCTGATAGTGGCTGGGCTGGGCAGAGCTCAAAGGCTTGGAATAGGATAAGAAAGAGATTCCTTTGAAGGGATACGGCCAGGTGTCTAAAACCCAGACCCTGGCCTGTCACCCAGGGGGCTACTGCCGGCTTTGAATGAACTCGCTCAAAGAACTGACTCGACAGATCTTTATATGCATCCCTACTTACCATACAGGATTTTAGAAAGTGCGCAGAATTCTTAGCATTCACACTTACCACAATGTGGATTTTAGAAAGTGCACAGAGGCTTAGCGTGTGCACTTACCATAGCATGTATTTAGAACCACCGTTGCTTAAGGGGTAACCGAGGCCGTATTAAGCCAGCCTAGGGGCCCTATGTGACTGTGGCACGCTCACAGAACAGATTCCGAAGCGGAAACTTGCAAGAGGCCCTTCATGATGAGGGGAGCACAGCTAGCTCACTTAACAAGCAACCCGCCAGGGAGGCAGGCGATGGCCCAGCCGCCTGGCATGATTGCTATACGGAGCTCAAAAGAGCGGAGGCCAATATTCAAAAAATAGAAGAGGGACTCGACGCTCAAATCGAGAGGGGCGTGCTCATATGAACCCCCAAGGGCATTGCTAAGCTTGACCCTAAGGAGGGCG
>NW_015552694.1:368168-373594 GCF_001515605.1 Sinocyclocheilus anshuiensis
GGTAGAGCCGTTCCCCATAGCCACCCCTAGAGGATGCAGTGTCTCATTCCCTTCTCAGGGAACCATGGTTACGTACGTAACCTGAGACGTTCCCTTTCGAAGGAACTTCGAACTGCGTCCTCTAGGGGTCGCTATGGGGAACGGTATACCCACGCCACCATGCTGAGAGGAGTGCATGGCAGAAACCATGGCGAGCACTAAGTACCAACTCTACCATATTGCCATGGGAGTTGCCCCTGGGACGTTAGACGGCGGCGAGTACTAAGTACCAACTCTACCATAGCCATGGGAGTTGCCCCTAGGACGCCTTGATGGCTGTCAGTGCCAAGGGCCTGAGCTGCATACCCTAAACAACTTACCTGATAGTGGCTGGGCTGGGCAGAGCTCAAAGGCTTGGAATAGGATAAGAAAGAGATTCCTTTGAAGGGATACGGCCAGGTGTCTAAAACCCAGACCCTGGCCTGTCACCCAGGGGGCTACTGCCGGCTTTGAATGAACTCGCTCAAAGAACTGACTCGACAGATCTTTATATGCATCCCTACTTACCATACAGGATTTTAGAAAGTGCGCAGAATTCTTAGCATTCACACTTACCACAATGTGGATTTTAGAAAGTGCACAGAGGCTTAGCGTGTGCACTTACCATAGCATGTATTTAGAAACACCGTTGCTTAAGGGGTAACCGAGGCTGTATTAAGCCAGCCTAGGGGCCCTATGTGACTGTGGCACGCTCACAGAACAGATTCCGAAGCATCTGCTCACAGACCACAAACATTCAAGACGGGAGAGACAGGCTCAAAGACAACCCTCTGAGGTGAGGGGAGCACTGCCTGGCTTGACCCGAATAGAGGCAGCTTATCAGGGAAGCAGCAAGCATCCCAACTACCTGATGTCACTGCCACGGAGCTCAAGAGTGGAGGGTTCAACCCCTAGCGAGGAGAGAGAGGAACCCAGCTCAACCGAAGCGACCAATAGCCCAGGGTAGAGGACCTAACTCTTGAGGAGGAGGACTCACCCTGTCTGCCCAGGACCGGCGAGCTCAAAGGGACCCTCCCGCAGTGAGGGGAGGGGATCACAGCCATGTCCGGGGCAGATAGATCGCAAATGGGACATTAGAAATGGGATCCTGCTAGAAGAGGATCACACATTTCTAAGGGAACAACAGGGTCCCAACATAAAGGCAACTGACCAAGGAGGCGACAGAGACAGGCCTACCACTTAGTTCGTTGCAAATGGGGTCCTTCGGGAGCAGCGCTCTCGGCTCTCAAGCTGAGGCGGGCCCTTACAGCACATACTGGGAGCGACTCATAGCTAACCCTCACAGAGAGGGGAGCACTTCTCAGCTCGACCAGAAGGGGGCGCTAGATTAGAAGGGGTAACCCAGCAGGGCCCAATAAGAGACAGTCCACTGGTGCAGCTGGACACGGTCTCATGCTCTCTATCTCGATATCTCCTGTATAACCAGACCCGATAGAATCTGAAGAAATAGCGGGACCCAATAACCATTCATGCATATAGAGCTTACTGCTCCTCAGAGCAGAAGCACAAAGAGGGGTTTCCACAGAAACACAAATCCCTCTTACCTCAGGGAACGCAGTGTACTCCAACCCACTCCGCAGAGGGGTAATTACTGGTTCAACCATAAGGGCAGTGTGAAAGTGAGGACCCACGGGCCCGACCGTCTATGGAGCGTTGAGCTCCTCAACGCCTCAGCGAGAGGAGCACTAGCTCAGAGAACATGCATGAAGGTTAAGGAACGACTCAAATCTCGGGAGACCCCTCAGGGTAAAAAATGATTAGTTCGCACCTGGCCAGAGGATAGGGAGCATGTCGCGAAGCATGTACTCAGAAGAGTACTTGCCCACGAGAAGGACCTGCTGGTCCTGAGGTTGCAGCGCTATACTGGGGACCTGATGCTGGGAGGCTTCCTCAGAAGCCCAGGCTGCATGTCCAAGCCGAAGATGAGGGCTGGATCCGGAACCGATGAGTGGAACCATCACTGTAATCGGTTAACAGCAGGAGGTCCTGACTTAACAGGTGGGTCAAACCTAAAAGTCAGAAAAACAGAACAGGTACGAGTAGCGCTGCAGGGAAAGGTTAGCATAGAATACACAAGAACTAGCATTAGAGTAGATGAAAATGGATCGTACTCACCAACCATGGCTCCCGCGCATGACTCAAGCTCATGGATATAGGCTGGAGGCGAAGTCCGAAGCCTAGACTTTCGTGGAATGAAGGATTTAAAGGCAGCCGAGAGCGTCTTGGCCTCCTTAAACTTCACGACCACCGTCTGTGTGCCGAAAAGCTCAGAAGGGGAAACCGGCTCATCAAGAAGAAAGCCCTTCTCTTTGACCCGATATCCACCAGACTCACCCACAGATGTCTCTCCGTAACCACCATGGCCGCCATGGATCTGCCAATGGCAGTGGCGTCCTGCTTAGTGGCACGGAGAGCAAGATCCGTGGTGCGAAGCAACTCAGCCACCTCATCAGGGGATAGACCCTGCCTTATCCAGGTCTTTCAGCAGATCAGCCTGATAAGCCTGAAGCACTGCCATGGTGTGCAACGAGGCTGCAGCCTGACCTTCTGCCGCGTATGCCCTACCATTCAAACGAGATGTATCCTGAAGGGGTCTGGATGACAGGGAGGGAGCCTTAAGAGAAGATGTCTCCCCCATAGAGAGATAGCAGGCCAGCGTCTCTTCAACAGGGGGCATCTTTTGATAACCATTCTCATGCATCCCCTCGATGTTGGCATAACTAGTATGCTGGAATCTGTGGATGCGGGACGAGAATGGATTTTTCCAAACCTTCTCGATCTCCACATGAAAATCTGGAAGGATTTTTGGTTAACTTCAAGCCGGAGTGCAGTATAATGTGGTTATCTGAGAAGGACATGATATAAATCATCTGTCCAACAACTGCAGACAGATCCACACTATACACTTCCTATATAAACAAAAGGAAATTACTGATAGGGAGAAATTTCCCGTCAGGTCCATTCAATGTTCTCACCGCGACCGCAACACGCAGCATGCATTCAGCTCCCGTGGGAGCTAAACACACTCCACCCAAACGCTAGATTACCAAGGAAATCAAGCAAGAACGAAAACCGCTGCCACGAATGCGTCCCTATTCCCTCGAGAGGCGAACGCACTCATGCAAACGCTATCTACAAACTCGGGTAAATGGTTAAGTATTCACCTCCCCCATCACGATGAGCACAAGCCGTCTCCTCGTGAGACGAGCACGTTCAATTCATGCTTATCCCTCACAAGAAATAAGCAATGAATGCAGAGCGCATCCAACTCCCTCGAGAGCTGAACACGCTTGCTCTTCACCACACACACAGCACGTGAGCCATGTGAAACTGCAGGTATCAGAGCAAAGCCTCTGGCGAGAGAACATGCACTCCTAGTCGTGCTTAGCTTAACACTAACATAAACAAACGGTCAGTGAAGACGAAGAAGAGGATGACGTATTATCCCAGCACCCTTTTATACTGTGATCGCGCACGGTAATGACGTCATAGGCTGTCGCCGGCCAATGTTATTGTCGTTTTTAGATGTATGCTTCAGACACCGGTCACGCTGAAGGCGTCCCCCATAGCGACCCCAAGAGGACGCAGTTCGAAGTTCCCTCGAAAGGGAACCACTCATACACAATGAGGTTTGTTGTTTGATCATTAGTTTTGAAGAGGATGTCTTCCACAGAATAGATCCTCTCACTGTCTCATCCAAAACCACTGAATGTTTATTAAGTTATGAGGCTTTTAATCATCAAAAGCAGCAAAACTCCCAATTTTCATCAGTTTTCTTACTATGCTTTCATTAACCTATAAGCAACACTACAGTATCTCTCAAACAAAACTTAAATGAAAAGTTGAACAACTGGGGAGAAATTTAAACTGGAGAAAAGCATTATGATGTAACTATGCTAATATTAGCCTAATATTAGCTTATACACAGAGCATTAAAATCAGTAGTATGTAATTTTAAAGAAAAAAATTCAAACTAACTTCCCCCCTTGAGTCAGACTCAAGCCTTTGTCTTGTTTTAATTAAAATTGTGAATTCAGTAACAAAGATTGCTAGTATCATTTAGTTACACTGGTGATTCTCTTTTATTTCAGGCAGACCAGAGACATATTATTGCCACAGCCTATGAATATTATTAAGTTACTGCATGTAGACATCAAAACAGTGTCAATACTGTAACAGTGCAAGCTGAAGCAACAGAAGAGGAAGAAAGACACATAGTTCCAAGAGTTCTTCTTCTACTGAGTCAAGTTCCCTTCAGTCACAAGGTTTGCTGAGAGTTGAGCACTTCTGCAATCATCTCTTGGAAAAAGGAAGTGCAAGATTATGTATACCTTTGGTTAAACTGTTTCAGCACTGATATGAGTTTAAAACCTATTTTAAATGATTAAGGAGACAAGTGAAAAGAGGGACCTCTTTTACCATCATTTAAATTATGATAATTTGAGCGTGATCTCAGTAATGATATCTAGCTGTTAAAATTAGTGCACAATCAAGTTTTTATTTACTTATTTCGGCATGTGTTTGTGCACGTGGATAAAAATACAAATCTACAAATCTAGGTTTAGTTCATGAAAATAATTCTAATATTTTGTTTTACTTTCTTGGAGACATTTTTGTTTCTTTTAAGCACTGTAGTTTTATCTGCATAAATCTCTTTTTCCTTCACACATTCAAATAGGCACAATAGAGGTCATGGCTGGTATTCTCATGATTCAGCCTCACCTTTATAAAAACCGTCTGTGTAATTTGGCCACATATCCCCTTCTTCCTAATTTCTGCCTTGCTCCCAAATATGGCAAACATCTCACTACATCAGCTGAAATATAAACCTGACTTAAGGAGTTTTCCATTGTTTACATGAAAATGTGGTTACAGTAATTTTGCTCGTTCTCTAACATGTTTGTGTAATGCAAGGTGTTTTATCAAAACTAATAGAAAAAATTTCTATAAAAAAATTGAAATTACATAATCTCTCTGTCTTCCTATTTGTTTCTTTCTCCCTTTTTTGTTCCTTTCATTCCCCACCCCCATTAACTGAAAGAAATTCAGGCAGGTCAACCAACAGGGAATCTGTTACTATGAAGGTGGAAAGAGTTACTTCCTCTAAAATTCTGCTAGACAATATATACATTATGAATTTGTATGTTTGTGCATTTATTTGATCAAAAATACAGTAAAAACAGTAATATTGTGAATCATTATTACAATGTTAAAAATCTGTCTATTGTAATATATTTTAAAATGTATTTCATTCATGTGATGCAATGCTGAATTTGCTGCTCAAGTAACTTTTCAGATTATTCTGAAAAAATAAAAACATTAAAAAACTTTCATTATTCCAAACTTTTGACTTCTAACATTATATATATATATATATATATATGTGT
>NW_015552694.1:373710-394967 GCF_001515605.1 Sinocyclocheilus anshuiensis
CACACACACTCTCACACACACACACACACACACTCTCTCACACACACACACACACACACACACACACACATTATAGAATGTTTCCTTCACACTCATGGCTGCTCATTCTCTCTGTCTCTCATTCCTTTTCTCCCTATTTCACTCTTTTACTCTCAGAGCAGAGTAACTAATTCTGACATGTCTAATAACTCACTGATCAAAACAGATAAAGATGAGGGAGGGGAAAAGGAGACTTCCAGACTGTTGTGAAATCTTGAAGAGGCAGCACGACACCACCACGTTTTGAGAAGTTTTGCCTCTTGTTGTTTTTTGCCTTGTATTAAGTTAGAACCACCAACAGTTTATTGTTATAGATTAATATTACACAGTAATGAAATTCTGAAACATTATGAATAAATACAGAATCTTAAAAAGACCAATTCAGACCAAAATAAAATAAAAAATTATTCTGACCCAGAGTTTAAAAACAACCTCCTTTTCTGAACTTTGCTATCACTGCACATGTTCACAGTGTTTTACTACCAGGGTAATTAACCCAGTTCTAGAAACGTTTTACTGTGTTTTGTAATTATTTGTTAGTGGAAGACTGTTTTGTTTGGTGCATGAGGTGTTTATGTGTGAGTGTGTAGTAATTTAATTTTTTATATATGTTCAAAACTGTGTGTAGTTAGTCTGCACAGATTAAATGTTGAGATGATGTGTTTATGTACATAATACACATAAACAATAATTGTTTTACATTATATAAATAACCGCATACATAAATGAAGCACCTACACAAGGTGTGATAAAGGTGTGAAACAATTCTATAGTTTACAGAACCTACTTAAAGATATGAATTTTAGATGGAAGACCCCTGACAAGATGAAAACAAAATAAAAAGATACTTTTTTTACACTGACAGCCTTAAAAGAGAAATAATGGATAACATGCTAAATAATGACAACAACAGTGGGATTATCATTACATATTTGCACCAAATTCCATGATTGCTCAGTTCCCTATCAAATCAAACATAAACAAGGCTTTGTCTAGTCAAAACAAACAGGATTATCCCTTGGTGTGGGTTTAGACTGAATGTTCATGTGGAAGTAAGTGTTTACGTTTTTGGCAGATGTTTCGTTTTTCTGCAGGATAAAAGAGATAAGCTGGTAAAAAGAGAAAAAGAGAAAAGATAAGCATGGAGAATAATTTGAGACCTTTATAGAGGGAGGAAATGACATTATACGCCATACAACTGCAGATCTCGAGGTAACAGTAGCCAACAGCAATAATCATTGTCATTAACTAGGCCCAAAGCCTGAGCAATGTGTTGAGTAACTTTCAGCAATTTCTCTCTCTTATTCTCTTTCACTCAAGGTCACACTCATAGCAGCAGGGCTTCAGCTCTCCCCCCTCCGCCTCTCTTACTATGTACAGTATCTGCCTGCAAGAGTCTATCCTCGTCTCACTCTGTCTGCCTGTAGGACCAGAAGCCTGTCTCACTGCATCTGCCTGTGAAGACTGAAACCCCATTGTCTTCCATCTGGCCCTGTCTTGCTCTCACTTAAAGGGATAGTTCACCCAAAAATAAAATTCTGTCAAAATTTACTCACCCTCATATCATTCCAATTCTGTATGACTTTCTTTCTTTTTCTTTCAGTTGCACTTTATTTTAAAGGGGTCATATGATGCGATTTCAATTTTTCCTTTCTCTTTGGAGTGTTACAAGCTCATAATCCATAATTATGTCCCCACTGGATGCAACGAATGCCTCGTTTATAATGGGTTTTCATGTTTTTGAATCATCGCTCCGGCCTGACAGGGCATCATCACAATGTGGTAAGGGGCGTAACATTTCCGTCACACGCTTGAGGTATTCGGCCAATCACAACGCACTGGATAGCTGGCCAATCACAGCACACCTCGCTTTTTCAGACCGATGAGCTTTGTAAAAATCGACGCATTTCAGAAAGGCAGGGCATAGAGGAGAAACAATAATGTACAGTATGTGGAAAATAATGTAATTTTTTTAACCTTAAACCACATAAACACATTTCATTACACCAAATACACAAAATAATGTTCTTTTTAGCAGCATCATATGACCCCTTTAAGTTATTCTTTTTACAGTGTAATTACACAAATAAGTACTGAATAATATTAATTAACATCATGTAATTAGGGTTAGAGTTTGGTTTATGGTTAGCTGCTTGTAATTATGTATATTACTACTATAGTAAGTAGATGCAATATGTGTAACATGGACGCAGTAAAATAAAATAACATATTTTGTGGAAGAAAAGAAGACATTTTGAAGAATTTTGGTATAGCAGAACAGTTTTGGTGATCACTGACTTCCACCGTTTGGAGGAAAAAAACTCAAAATATGTTCTTTTATGTTTCACAGAAGAAAGCAAGTCAGCGGGTTTGGAAGTACGGTGAGTAAATGATCATAGAAATTTAATTTTTAGATGAACCACAGTAATGTCATTGTTCACCATATACTAGTGAAACATGGTAACATCTAAATGAAATGGTTTTATTTAAGTCAAAAATATTATTTAGTCACACATAATCTACCTAAATACATTAATTTATGCCAGCAAAACTACTTTGTATGGGTTAAATCATGTAGAATTATATCTTTAACGTAACAATTGCAGGTTACCACTTTTTGCAGTGTAGTTTTGCTTAACTTTCTGTGCGTTTCCTTTTGTTGATAAATTGACAACTTTTTCTGTTTCTTAATCATGATCTTAATCACCTCAGGCCTTTTTATTAAAGCATTGCGAAGACATCACATTTATAAACTGATGAAGCTTACAGAAAGTGTACTTAGCTAAATATGTGATAATTCTTGCATATAGCGAAAGAGATGGGAACAATGGGAGGACACTCAATGGTGGCATTAGAAATGGAGATTCTGCCTTCCAGTTAAATGAACCATGTTAAACGAACCATGGATCAGCCAGAAAAAAATGCATTTTAGTGTGATCTGAGCTCATTTAATTTAAGTGAAATGTATCAATGTTGAGATAAACAATTTTTACGAAATCATGATCTGGATAAACAATTTTGCCATTTGGAACAGAAGCTGTGGATTGTCAGAGTTGACGTTCCAATCCGTGAGACTGTGATCAGTTAAAGTGTGCCTATTCCTTATCTCACACTTATTACCATCATCATCAACAACCATGGATTTACCCTTGTCTTAATCTGGGACAAAATCTAGGGCTAACCACAGGATAAACTAGTTAGACTGTCTTACCTCACTTAATAAGGTTAATGTCCACAATTTTCCACTACATAGTTGTGTAAGCACACTCTTACAATCATTTGGAAACCCAATAAGCTTTGGATGGAGCTAGGGCTGGACTGGGACAAAAAAACATTGGCCCTGGCATTTTGGCCCAGACCGGCCCACTACATACGATCACAAATACCACCCATGTTTGCGCGTCCTTAAATATGTATTCCAACCCCTATTCCATAAAAGCACTAGTCATATATTAAGTACACATTAAATACTTCTAAAAAGTGTCATTTATTAATACAATAAAACTGTGCTATCCACACTAATGAATCCTAAAACATGCTGGCATTCATCGTATCAGAGACACATTAAAAATCGCTCTGCAGGGAAGACATAACAGAACTATAGCTTAAATATCAGTAAATGTCTATTGTGCACAATGCGTAAACTAGCCTTTCCTATCGTAACACTGACAGAGATGGTATCGTTTGGTAATTAACGACACCCGCGCTCATAAATGTAACAATCTGACGTAATCGCAGCGCAAAGAGTGCAATAGTTTTATTGCTGTGTTCTAATTTTGCAAACAGGTAGTTTGTCTGTCACTTGTGTTTTTGGCTCAGTTTTATCAAGGGGTATCACTGTTTTGAAAGCAGTTCTAATTACTGCAGGGCAGGCTCTACACAAACTTGTCTATCTCTCTCTCCCTCTCCTCATTCCCAATCTCCTCTCTGTGCGCGCCGGTGCTGCTATGGCCACGATCATCATCAGCAGCAGCAGCAGCAGCAGCATCAGCATCAGCCAAGGGAGCTGATGAAGGTCCGGCTGCTGCATAAAACATGTGTGTTAGTTTTACTAATTTTTCAGCGTCTGCCTAAAGGGCCTGTTTATTTATTTATTTGTTTTTTCGTAATATCTCCGCACCTCCTTCGCGTTTCTTCTCCATGATCTTTCTGACCATTTTGATGCACGCGGCACACTAACGCTGCATGCTCACAAAGGGGCGGGGAGTTGTTTAAAGACGTGATTGGGCCAGCCGAATGTCAGTTAAAAAAAGAGCCAATGGGCCGGTCTATCTGGGACAAAAATCCTACGGTGTATTTATAACACTACGGTGACTTTTTTGACAAATGCATGCCGCCAGAAAGATGTACGCCGCAAAAAGATTTACGAGTTAAAAAAAAAAAAAGTATATGAGATGTATCGGCCCAAAAAGTACGTCGTCCCACCGGGAAAATGCCGTCTGCCAGATGGCCAGTCCACATCATGGAGCCATAAAAAAAAGTTATACAAATGTACTAATTGGTTTGGTTTTTGGTTAAGTTATATGTGATATCATATTTAAAGTGATGATGACAGGATGAAATTATAGAATGGGTGGTGGTTACAATACAGTGGAATAAACACACTGATAATGTAAGAATCCAAGTAATGCAAGTAGCCAGTGCACAATACTGTAACAGAGTATATAACAAACAGCAGTGTTCTTACATTTATCATTACACTGGCAGCTAATGTGTTAAATTATAATCCTAAAATGTATATCAAAGTCCCAGAGCTGGACTCAGGAGGAAATAAAAGTAGTGTAAAAAAATCTACAGGAAATAACTGTTGTGCCACGCTGTGCACTGTTATCTGAACAGGCTGCAGAATGTTACTCAGGGGGAAAGGTCATGCAGTTTCATACACTGACAAAAATGTTAACATCTAAATGAACTGGTATTATTTAATATTGTTGAATCAATCTACGTACATTCATTTATAACACCAAAACTACTTTATATGGATTAAATGATGTAGAAATATCTCTTTAAAGTAACAGTTGCTTGTTAGCACATTTTGCAGTGCAGCTATATGACAATATGTCCTGCAAGTGCCGGCGTGTCGATACATGCTAACCTTTGTAGTGGAATGTACAACAGCTTTGTTGACGTCTGAGTAGAATTTAGTTTGTAGACATCTGGTCATAGATCAGTGCCTGTAAACTAACCTCTGGCTTGAATACCACATGTGATCAAGCAGGAAATTACAGCATTTGTTTTATTTCCTCATGGGTCTCAACACAGAACTATGAATAAAAACTATGGTTGGATCCCCCTCTTGTGGTATGTGAACTAAATAACAGTACAAAGCTCTGTAAATTTCCATTCAGTCTCAAAGTTGAGAATAAGCAAATAAGTACTAACAACAGTAGGACCCAATTTTGTCCTTTGTTAAGGGACCCCAGACCCCAGGAAAAAAAAAAAAAACTCTCCGTAGGGAGAACTGGAATACATGGGAGTTGGTGCAGCTCCACCCAAAAGTCTAAACAGATGGAGCACTGAGTTGGAAGTAACAAAGAAAACAAGTTTGAAAGATTTAAAATTCTTTGTTTTAACGCATGGTACTCTCAGGTTACGCCTGTTGTTAAAAAAATAAAAATAAAAATAGACCCTGCTGTTCTATTATGTGAGCACCCATTTCAAATGAGCCATTCCGAATATAACAAAACCCCCTGTGAGAGCTTTCATTACTTTTGATTTCAAAATGTAAAATAATGCACCTGTGTCTGTTTGTGGAAAGAAAAAGTATATATGAATGCAATTATATATATATATATATATATATATAATTACATTATTATTATTATTAAATTATCAATTAATTAATTATTATTATATAAATATAAGTAAAGTATGAGACACAAATACCGGTTCAGTACTACAAGAGATGTCTGCTTTCACATTCACTGATCTATTCTAGACTATAAGGGTTCAACTATCTTGCTGTCTATTTGTTCCACTAGCAAGCAAACAAACAAACAAATAAACCATCACGTTTCCGCCACTTTCCAACTGAGAGGATGTTGAACTAACAGATTGATTAGGTTAGTAGATAAAAGTAAATCTTACTTACACGTAACAAATGTAAAATCCATCGACAACTAACATAAGTTAACTATTAATTACTTTTAAATTTAATATAAATGTACATAATATAACACAAAGTAATGTTGTACATTATGATTTTTAATTAAAATATTAACACATAGATACGATGTTAATAATGCTAATGGGAGAACGTCTTCGCAATCTGAAAATGGTTCACTGAAAGTTTTTCATGTCTGCTGCACTTTAAAGAATTAAGCAACTTCGCCCTCTATAGGACGGATGTGCCACGTGTAATATGTAAAAGTATCAGACATGGCGGAAGGATTATCATTATCATAGACATGTCGAGTTATCTCTTTCATAAAGGGTTGTACTGTTGAAAGTTTTAGCAAGAAGATACACCGATATAAATTGGTTCAACGTTTGACGATGGATGTTAGACAGATTCAGCTGCGAAAAACCAATAAATTCTTATTAGATTAGAATAATTGTATAAAATGTCTTATCTGAAAGGCATTAGAACGTAGAACTGAACACACATCGCAATTTGTTTCAATCCTCCTCGATATTTTGCAATGCATAAAGTCTCTAGCAGCGGCGCGCTAGCGATTAGGCCAGCTAGGAACCGTCTACAAAGTACATGTGAAAGGATAAATCGAAATGCTTTTTTTTTACAGTTAACAAAACAAGAGCAATTTGTGCACCAAGGTCTTTGAAAGATATAAACACAAACACTTAATAACGCTCACTTGAATTTAAATAAGAAATATTGTAAACAAGATATGTGATAGTGGTTATTATTAAATTATTAGCTACTATTAATAAACATATTAATAAAATAAAAACAATATAACAAATCATTATCATTCCATAATCCAGTGGTTATGCAGTAGGCTTATTCCAGGTCCTTGTGAGAACATTTTAATGTTCGTTATATTCACAGAAGTATGACACCAAAAAAGTACACGCTATTGAAATTTCAACCAATAATTAAATTCATTTAAAATAAATACACTCTTCTGTATCAACTTCATGGTGTGTGTCTTGTTACTGTTTTTATAAGAACATTTTTATATTTGTTTTAGTCACAGATCTATAACAGAAAACATGCTATTGAAATTCAACAATTAAGACAAAGCTGGCAAAGTGTTTTGCAGTTGGTTTGACTTGAATTTGAAAATCAAATTTTTAATAAATTAATTTATAACACACACAGTTTTATATCACAACTTCAAAGGGTGTATCTTGTTTCAGATTAGACAAACATTTTGATGGTGGTTTTAGCCACAGAACTATAATAGAACGCATACTGCAGAAAATTAAACCACTACATAATTTAAATAAATACAGTCTTCTATCTCAGCTTCAAATGCTGTGTCTTGTTACATATTTCTTAAAGAACATTTTGCAGTAGTTTTCATTGTCAACAGTGATGCAGAAGTCATTGACATTCAAGAATAGCTTGCGAAGCCTTCCAAAGAGTCTCCAGTATTACTGCCTCCTAGAGAAAGATACTGCAGTTGTTTTGACTGAGTTTGACATTCAAACTATTTTAATACATTAATTTAAAATGCATACAGTTTTCCATCTCAACTTCAAAAGGTGTGTCTTGTTACCTGGGCCTAAAAGAGCATTTCCATGCAGGTTTCACTCTCATTTGTAACTCAGGATACATGCTATTGAATTAAATTCAAATCTGTTAATAAATTAATTGAATTAAAATGCATGCAGTTTTCTTTCTCAAATCCGAAGGGTGTGTCTTGTTACTGATTCCTAGAAGGACATTTTGATGGTGGTTTTAGCCACAGAACTATAATAGAACACATACTATTGAAAATTAACAATCTTCTATCTCAGCTACAAAGGCTGTGTCTTGTTACAGATTTCATAAAGGACATTTTGCAGTAGTTTTCATTGTCAAAAGCGATGCCGAAGTCATGCTATTGACATTCAAAAAACGCTTGCAAAGCCAAAGTCTCCAGTATCACTGCCCCCTAGAGGAAGATACTGCAGTTGCTTTGACTGAGTTTGACATTCAAACTTATAAATTCATTTAAAATCAATAAAGACTGGATGACTGCAACTGAAGACCGTGAAAAACGACTATGAATGATTGAAAAATAACATTTTTTAGTTCATATTTATTTTATTATTATTATTTATTTAAATTGTTTATTTTGGATGGTAACATTTAGAAATGTGATTCTAAATAACAGTAAAAAGATAAATATAAAAATTTGCTAGCTGTCATAGCACAAAAGTGTACAACGGGTCCATTTGACCCCCACTGGGGTTTATTTTGACTTAAAGTTCTATCAAGATAGTTGTGGGCAAAATATTAATTATTTTACCAAAATAAGAGGTATTACACAAAATGCATTTTCTTTTTTAGTGCTGTCATGAGTAAGATATTTTGCATCAAAGATGTTTACATATAGTCCACAAGACAAAATAATAACTGAATTATGTCAGAAGCTTCAGAAGTAACCTATATGTACAATTAGTACAATTTATCCAAAGAGTTTGTGAGACCTGGAGAAGAATAGTGGACAGTTTAACTGCTCAGGACAAATAAGGGACTCATGAACAACTATCAAATAAAAAAAAATGAAATGGAATTTTTTAATTTAATTCAATAGCATGTATCCTGAATTACATATGAGTGTAAAACCTGAATTGAAACGTTCATTTAGGAATCAGAAACAAGACACACCTTTTGAATTTGAAATAGAAGACTTTATTGATTTTAAATTAATTTATAAGTTTGAATGTCAAACTCAGTCAAAACAACTGCAGTATCTTCCTCTAGGAGGCAGTAATACTGGAGACTCTTTGGAAGGCTTTGCAAGCAATTCTTGAACGTCAATAGCGTGACTTCTGCATTGCCTTTGACAATGAAAACTACTGGAAAATGTTCTTTAAGAAATCTGTAACAAGACACGGCCTTTGAAGCTGAGATAGAAGATTTTATTTATTTTTAAACTAATCCATTATTTGTTTCATTTTCAATAGTATGTGTTCTATTATAGTTCTGTGGCTAAAACCACCATCAAAATGTTGTTCTAGAAACCAGTAGCAAGAAACAGCTTTTGAAGTTAAGATAGAAGAGCATATTAACTTTACATTGATTGATGTATTTGTTGACATTTCAATACCATGTGCTGTCTTATAGTTTTGTGAATAAAACCATTTAAATGTTCGTCTATGAGCCAGTAACAAGACTGTTTTTTTTTTTAATAAATGCGTTATATGACATATGATAGTAAAAGATGGCTGTAAATATTGTTCTTTGAACAAGTAACAGGACACACCCCTTTTCACCCATTTACATATCAAACTGTGTGCGTTCTAAATTAATTAATTTAAACTTCTGAATGTCAAACTTGGTCAAAACAAGTGCAATATCTTCCTCTAGGGGGCAGTAAACTGCACAATCTTTGTAATGCTTTGCAAGTTTTTCTCAATTGTTCCATTTCAATAACTTTTGTTGTGCTGTTGTTCTGTGAATAAAACCGACATCTAAATGTTCTTTTATGAACCAGTAATAAGACACACCCCTTAGATTTGAGATTTATTTTTTATACATTTCACAAGTGAAGCTTTTAGATTGAATACTTGTGCTTTTTGCTCGTAGTTTTGCACTTTGCAGACGGTCCCTATCCTGCACTTTTTCATTATAAGGTCTATCAGTTATAATACCTTAAAGCAGATTAAAACAAATAAAACACATACTGTGTTCTCTTCTACATTTGAAAACAATTAGAACACAGTATGTTTCTTGCCATTGTGCTAAATCGTTAAAGAACTATTGAATATTTCCGAGGCTGAATCTCTGACAAATGTCAAACGTCGAACCAACTTTATACCGGTAGAAGAACCGTCTTTATTTGAAAGTAAAGACGTTGCGTTAGTCTGTCATTTATAAATGATTTATTTTATTCCTATTTTGCAGCAGTTTTTTTTTCTTATAAACGCATGTCTGCATGTGAGTGATTCTATAATTGCAGGTACATTTGGTGTCCGATAGTTTTTAGTTTTATAGTTTTTTTTTCTGCTTTTTTCAAATGGTTATATTTTTAATTATTTTAATACTGTGTTACTCATTGTTATGAATTACAAGATGTTACAGTCCATAACAATATAATATTTTTTTCTGCAAAAGGTGTCTTAAATAGCTGAAAATCATGATTTCTTGTTGTCCGAATTAGTCAGTGCATTTTTTCCATCATGTATCATTGTGTAATCAAAATATTTTATTGTACTTTTCTTTTTGTAATATTTCATTCATTTTATTTATAAAAGCCCTGAAGAGTCATTTACCTAATTCTACAACATTATTTTAAAAAATTTCTTATAAAAATGTGTGTCCGTAAATCTTGCGTCAATTCTGTTACCGTACCATACTTTGCCTTTAAATTGGTGGAATTATCTCCCACAACTATGTAAGATACAGGAAATGATGTCACTTTCCCTCACTGTTAAGATCTGAAGCACTGAAAAGTCTATGTGCAAACCAAATAAAGACAGACAGTATATTGATAATTGGCGCCCTATTTGTTTATTAAATAATGATTATAAACTGTTGGCCCAAATTTTAGCTAGAAGATTGAAAACAATTTTGGATTCAGTAATTGATGAATCACAATCGGGATTCATGAAAAATCGGCACATAACAAATAATATACGATTAGTTTTGGACATTTTGGATTATTCAGATCAGATTAATGATAATGGCTTTATATTATTTTTAGACTTTTGTAAAGCATTTGATTCTATAGAACATCAGTTTATCCTTGATACTCTAAAGAAATTTGATTTTGGTAATTTTTTTTCTACAGCAATCGAAACTCTTTACAAAAATGTCAACTGTTCTATAAAGCTATTTAATGGTACTTCCCCTAGATTTGTTAAAATTGTTGTTTAAAATCTAATAAACATTATTAATTTATTTTTGCACCCTCATAATATTTCAACAACGTTTCTTTTTTTAACTGGATATTGTATATAATACATTTTCAGATGAAAAATATTTGCTCCAAGTGGACGGTTCTGTGAAGACATAGGTATTTTTTTTATTTTTAAGGTATGCATAGGTGAAATATTATCTCAGTTTCAAGTGATGGAATGTAAGGACTGTTTGTCTAATGAAACAAGAAGGATTTTTCCTGTTATGATTTATTGTTATTTCTACACATTGGCTAATTTGTCCGTAACAGAGTTGACAAACAATACCATAAAGACATCTGTTTTTTTCATTAAAAGTAAAAAAAGGAAGTAACTTGTGTTTGGCAAGCACTGAATTATTAAAATTAAATATGTTTTCAATAAGATACTGAAAAAAAAATCTGTTAGTGAAAAGTTTTTTTTCTTAACTTTCTGCAATGCCAAATGTATCACCAATGATAGAATCACCCATGTGCTGTAAACAGCCAACGACAACATATTTTTCTTGGAAATGTTGGTTTAATGTTGAAGACGTCATGAATACTAAAGAGATAATTCATTATGCTTCACAAATAGAGAAGCTGCACCATGATGGCAGCTATGGAGATATTATATCATTGTTGACAGACCTGAACAACACATGTGTCACGTTAGAGCAGATGCAGACTACAGGCATTGTTAAGCTGCTTTATAAGCTACGTAAGTTCTGTCCAGTTGTGAGTGCTAGAACAATAGCAGGACTTGCTGTAAAAATGGAAGAATTTGTACAAGTTGTCATCTGTGCTTAAAAATAATAACAAAAATATGTGGGAGGACAAGGAACTAGTCACACATGACCTGCCTGATGTTGAGGTGTCCTGGAAAATTCCATCTGTAACCAATGGATCACAGCAATTAAATGAAAAGGGGGATGAGAATCAAGCATTTATATGCATCACAGAGCAACAAGATATAACAAAGGATGTAAACCAGGACAAATGTGATGTATGCGCAAATGTGACCCTGGACCACAAAACCAGTCATAAGGGTCAATTTTACGAAATTGAGATTTATACATCACCTGAAAGCTTAATAAATAAGCTTTCCATTGATGTATGGTTTGTTAGGATAGGACAATATTTGGCCGAGATACAACTATTTGGAAATCTGGAATCTGAGGGTGCAAAAAAAATCTAAATATTGATAAAATCGCCTTTAAAATGGTCTAAATTAAGTTCTTAGCAATGCATATTACTAATAAAAAATGAAGTTTTAATATATTTAAAGTAGGAAATTTACAAAATATCTTCATGGAACATGATCTTTACTTAATAACCTTAATGATTTTTGGCATAAAAGAAAAATCAATAATTTTGACCCATGAAATGTATTTTTGGTCATTGCTACAAATATACCCCAGCGACTTCAGACTGGTTTTGTGGTCCAGGGTCACAAATAAGCTGTCTTCTGAAAAGCCTTATCCAGCAAAAGAAGCTGCAGAATCTGTTCAATGTAAGAAAAAGAGCTTCACTCTAGCCTCAGCATCACATAGCTCTGATACAGAGAAAAATTCTCAAACCCCAATTCTTCAAAACACCAAGCAGCCCAGCACTTCCTTTGACACCATGGCTTTGAGATCCAAATGTGTCCATCTGATTCTCCAGGCTCTTACTTTAAATCGGCAAATAGACTCAGATTATATGGACAAACACAAAGCCCTTGCTGAGGACATTGAAAGATATGTTCACACTCTTCACGGAAAAAAACAGCTTAAGTACAAGTCCTGCATCAGGAGCAATGTGGCCAACCTAAAGAACCCAAAGAACCCTCACCTGCTCCAGGGCCTTATATCAGGACACCTCACTCCAGATGCATTCGCCCAGATGTCTATGGAGGAAATGGCAGGGGAGGAACTTCGACAGCTCAGGGAAGGTTACACCACTATGGGCATCAGTGAGCATCAGTTACCAGATGTGATGGAAGGGACACCCGCCAATCAAGTTCGCTGCAGGTGCTGTGAAGGTTTGGACTGCAGGGTGACACAGTTCTCACGAGGGACACTCTTCTTGCCATCCTGGGTAGGAGTGGCAGTGCAGATGATGATTCAATGACTTTTATGACGTGTGCTAATTGTGGAGAGCAGTGGTACCACAGCAGCTGGGTTTGCCTTTGAGTGTGTATTTTTTTATAACTTTAATAAAGATGAATAGCAATATTGTTCAGTACAATTTGACCTTTTTGTGCACAGTTAAACCAAGTTAAGATTTTTCACTCAGATTAACTTTCTTGTGGCCTTCGGTTTGGTGCAGTATACCCTCACAATGCATTCAGGTCCATTTTGACCCAGAAGAGATACATACTTAAATGCATAGTTTTAAGTGCAGGAACCACAATTTGCAAATGCACCAGGACTATCAAAAAAAGATATAACTATTAAAAATGTTAGACCATTCAGGTTTATTTTGACCCGGGCATCAACTGAGGCTTTACACATGATTTTATGCAGATTTCTTTTTGATCTATGAGATATATATATATTTTAGCCTCTTTTCCATATCTTACAAGCACACTTTTGGGACTGAATATTGTTGATTAAACATGAATATGCACGCCTATTAATGAACCATTGCATAAAAGATGTATCATCTTTTTCATCTGAAAGTGAACATTTATGCAATTAAATGTATCTTGTTCTAGAATAAATCTAGAGTAATATTTATGATGTTGTCTTGTTAGAAAAATATTATGTAGACTTCATAAATGTATACATTTTGTTTTTGAGTAGTTGTGAATTACGTCAAGTTTAAAGCAATTGAATTAAATCCATTGGTTTTGATGGTGTTGATACTGGTAATTCAGATTATATGTCCTTACAAATTTCATAAAATAATATATTAAAATGTTGAAAAAAGTTCTTATGAATATATGGTGCAATAATATATTTACTAAATAATCGTCACTTCCATGACACATGCATCATAATTTGTTAAAGAATTTCTCAACTACTCCATCTCTTACTAAAGTTTACTTAATCTGTGACTCGTATATGATAATAACTACTGTATGGTAATTTCTAAATTCACTTCCTCTGACATTGCTTTCAGAGATCATGAGTTTGGTTTTTGCTACTCTATTTATGACTATGACCAAAGTTTAAACTAAACGAATGCATGAGAACCAGTAATGTTACTTTCAGATCACCCAAAAATGGGGAAGCACAACTCATGCAGCGTGAGTCAAATGTGATCTTGTGTCTAAACTCAGCAAACATGTGACAGAAAGTGTGCCACATGCAGAGAGCATGTGACCTGATAGTCTGCCCAAGACAGGGTCCAAAGAATGTATTTTATGCACTCAGATATCTCACTCAACAATGTTGAGCATGAACATGTTTGTAATGAAAAAGACAAGTCTTCAATGTGGAAAGGTCCACATGGGAAAATATATTTTATATAGGTCAGGTTGTTGTTAGCCAGAATGAACTCTTGGTATGTTTAGAATAATTACAGGTTTAACCTCATCTTGAACCTTATGTTTGATTTAGCCTAGTGCTTTCAGTCAAGTTAGAGCCTACAAAAAATCACTTAAACTGTTTTATTACTATGGTATGTGTATAGCTGTTCATTGCAACATTCCATGTTTTAGATATTCCATGATGAGGCAAACATTATTGTAATCTTTAAGATTACATTATGTCCTTTTGCACAAGTTTTAACAAGCTCTAAGCTTTATGATGTAATGACATGCTGATATAATGTGTACACAAGAGAATTTGTGCAACTAGGAGGGAAAACATTTGATTAGTGGCTCGCTGAATAATGCTGTCGTCAGTCAGAGACGGTTAATAATTAATATCAAATGCCAACCAAATATTAAGGGGAAAGGCACTTAAAAGAGAACATATGTAATTTACAATGAACCTTTCAGCCATTGTTTTCTGTATC
Source organism: Sinocyclocheilus anshuiensis (assembly GCF_001515605.1). Lineage (NCBI taxonomy): Eukaryota > Metazoa > Chordata > Actinopteri > Cypriniformes > Cyprinidae > Sinocyclocheilus > Sinocyclocheilus anshuiensis. The sequence continues at coordinate 388,683 of NW_015552694.1, forward strand.
AGGCTGACCTCAGTTATGAAACTTCATTCATTTCAGTGTTGTTTTATTAACCTGATTTCACGTTACATGTCTCATATATGAGTACTGGGTCATATGAGCTTCAGTAGCTGTGTGGCCAGCCCAGGGCGCCATGTCTTGGACGCGCTACATACGGTGGAGATGCTTATACTTTACGGAATGGCGCTGCTAGCACAGCACTTCGATACTCATTGCGGAAATCTCAACGGTAATGTATTATTCTTAAACTAGCGGTCTGTTTCTCGCGCAACAAATGTTTTAAATGTACATTATTCAATGTGTAGAAATTGCCTCTAAAGATCTGCCGGTTTGATCATGCGATTGAATGGAATGCCGCCACTGAAGCCATGTCTTGCCACAACATTACATGTCATTGATTTACTTCGCCATCGAGTAAAAATGGGCTCGACTTCAGCCTACGTCGTACTCCAAGATGTTTTCTGCTGAAAATTTAAGGCATGAACAGCGCTGTGGTTAAATGTTTGCTATAAAATAGCAGCCCAGGCTTACATTTCATCTAGCTTTACATCGTAAATCTATTATTTCCTACAGTTCTTAAACATGTTCAGACTGGTTCGTTGTCAGTCTCATGTGATTCTGTAATGAAAATGTTATAGGGGATGTAATAAGTCCGACTTTGATTACACAGCGATTGCTTACATTGTGAGTTTTATTATTTATTTTCATATGTTAAGTTATGAGGACAGGACAATCTGTCAAGATGTGTCTCACATGATCAGCGCTTGAATGGACTCCTGTCACAGGACATTACTAAACAGAAATATTACTCTGTGACGAACAATGTTTGGGGCCAAAGGGTGTATCAGAACTCCATTGTAAAGATACCAGTAACTTTGACCTGAGCCATGCTGATTTTAAGTCACACTGGCATTAAAATATATTTTAGGCTAGTATAGGTTACTCTGAAAATCACCACGAGGCATATTTTCTAGAACCAGCCTCTCTTACCTCACCTCTCACAAAAATCCTACTTTAACACTTTTCAGTGGCCTACATTTAGTTCACTTCAAAGTGAATAGTCGTGCCTTTCAAAGCTTGCTAATTCTGATTTTCATTTCAGGTCTGTAACTTATGAAAGTTCTTGATCATGACCACCAAGTCATCTTTGTTAAAGGTGATTCTACTGGGGGATGGTGGTGTGGGAAAGTCCTCCCTCATGAACCGGTATGTCTCCAACAAGTTTGATTCACATCTATTCCACACGATCGGTGTAGAGTTCTTAAACAGAGAGCTGGAGGTGGATGGTCACACGGTCACTCTACAGATCTGGGACACAGCAGGCCAGGAGAGGTTCAGAAGTCTCCGAACGCCCTTTTACCGTGGCTCTGACTGCTGTCTGCTTACGTTTAGTGTGGATGATAATCAAAGTTTCTTGAACCTCAACAACTGGAAGAAAGAGTTTGCATACTACGCAGATGTCAGGGACCCAGAGAAATTTCCGTTTGTTGTTCTAGGAAACAAAGTAGATGTGACGGAGCATCAGGTGCCAATGGAAGAAGCTCAAAGGTGGTGTCAAGAGAATGGTGGATATCCATACTTTGAAACAAGCGCAAAGGATGCCACTAATGTCTCAGCTGCATTTGAGGAAGCAGTTAGACGTGTGCTTTCATCTGAAGATCGCGCAGAACACCTGCTGCCCACAGACACTGTTGACTTGCGCAGGAAGCCACGGGCGAGCGGCTCATGCTGTTGATGCTGTGGTGGAATGATATGAACACAACTGAAACACTCTACTTTACTGTATGTTTTAGTGAAAAAAAATGCATACTCATCAGTTCTCCACAGCAGATGCCAGAAAAACATCTTGTGTGCAGTATGCATACTTTAGTACATAATGAGTTACAACATCTCAAACACTTGCTCTGAACAATAATTATAAATGAAGAGTCTTATAGAATTATATGCCTTGTTTAAACTTTAAAATAATCTCTTTGGGTCACATTCCTATGCCTTTGTTTCAAAGCACTGGATCACATTCTTGTGTGCTTTAGGTTGCCCAAACAGGGATCACTGAGACCCTTTAGCACTCACACTAGTTCTAATGCTGTTTACAGTTGAGAAATAAAAATCAGCTGTTACACTCATAAACACTAGAACAAATTCAAATGTGTTTTGTCTCATTTCCTGATGTTGTGCTACTTTAAGTGCCTTTAGCACTGGTTTCTTGTTTGTCTTATTTAACAGTCTTGCGTTATAAGATATTCTTTGGAATGTCTTTGAGTCATGAAGTGTGATTGTGTAGCATATTTGTAAATATATTTTGTATTAATTACCACTTTAAGTTCAACAGGCTTTGGGTCCCTTAACAGGGGTAACAATTCATTTTTTAAAATATGCTAGAATATAAAACCTGAGTAAGACATTTGAGGGATAATTTTATTTTACATGGACATAATTTCAGTGTCACAAAATGATTCTTATAAAAATCCTGCATGCTAATCCAAGTTTGCTACATTTGTGTGTATTAAACAATTGAAATATTGCTGAATTAAAAGTATTTGATTATTGATTTTCCTCTTCAATATGTTTTTATTTATAGTTAAACTAACCAAAATTTTATTGTGGTGCAATGAAAAGATAAATTTGCTGAAAAGATGTAGATGAGTTTGTTTGTTCATGGGAACAGATTTGGAGAAATTTAGCATAAATAAATAAATAAATGGCGCCATGTTCTCATTCCTACACCAGATGGCGCAAGTAGAAAAAAAAAATTCAAATGCACAAACTGGAGAAGGACTTAGAAATGATGATGGTCACCTTGCAATCAATGTAGTGCAGTTGTAAGTCCGCATTGCCAAGATATGAAAATGAAACTCTTGCACAGGTGCTTTTAAAAAAAAAATAAATAATAATAATACAAAACAGTTCATCATATAGATCATAGAAAATATTTTACTAGAGAAGGTTACAAAAATCACTATACAGGATTCATAAAACATCTGACTTAAAATCGACTATGAAACATCTAAGAGTACAATTTCCTCTAACATACAGTGGTTTGTTTTTTCGGGGAGAGGTGGGACACTGTCAATTGTAGTTCATTAGAACAATGGACTACACATCACTTACAGTACTTCAAAACAAAATTAAATATCTCTCCTTCATGCAATAATCAGGGAACAATAGAACATCCAGGCACACATCTTCTTTTTCAAAAACGGGGTAATAGATCAACATCTTACACAACCCTGTAAGCTCCCTTTAACAGAATTGAACATACAGCAAGAAATGGCATATAACAGCTATTAAACAATTGTATATGTGGACAATACTAACATGCTTATATTTACATAGACATTACAGAAAAGAATAATTTTAGTTAAAAGAGATTATTACAAAGTCATATTGTAAAAGCAGTAATAGAAAGAGAGAGAGACCAGTTAGGAAAAAGATACACTGCAAAAACAAGGCTGCATTATTTGACTGTAAATTCAAACCATTTTCAGAGTTTCACGTCCACATAGCAATAAGTCACAATCATCTCATTAAACTCATGGTAAACATCTTGCCATAAGAGAAAATTCTAAAAGACTGAAAAATACCTAGATTAATCAACAAAACTGAAGGAAAGCATATAATCTGTATAGCTGTGAGGGTAGTTTCTGTTAGACATTATTATTAGTAAATAATTTAGTATTATTTTTTTTAATTTTTTTTCATTAATTAAACAAACATCTAAATTGTTCTGCCAGTCAGAATTATATTGGTCAGATACTGTTTTCAGAATATCATTTTGAAGGTTGAGTACTTGATAATGATACTTGGCAGATTTGAGAAAACATTTTTTTAAACGTCCCTCCACTGTATGTTCATGTGTGTGTGTGTGTGTGTGTTAATATACCTGCTTTCTATTACAAGAGTAGTGCAATTTGTCAATAACCGGTATTGTCCCCCACCCCCTCCAAAAAAATTAATTAAGAAAGAGAATTGGGAAAAGTGGTGAATTCAGAAATCTAAGATAGCCATAGAGACCAGAGAAAGGTTCTAGATAAACAGACATTTTCAATACACAACCTGGCACCCATAATGAAAAACAAACCAAAACAAAAAAACAACATTCATTCACTTTCACACATTTATATATATTTATATACAGTATGTATAAAACACCAAAAAAAGGAAGTTCCTGCAAAATGTCTGTGAGGAGTTAGTGCAGACAGTCTGTTATGTAAGCAGCGCTTTACCAAGACAATGCATCAAAAAACCAAACATAACCTAGTTATAACCATGACTCTACACTGTACATACACTTTCTACCAATTCAAAAATACTTGCAAAATGACAGTACAATACTAGAATACATACACTTTTATACCAGTGGTAATTTGTACCATGAAGTATACGAGTAAAATACATCATATCACCATTAATGCATGATTCCACTCATCATTTGTTACAGATGTTCAATAACTTGTCTGACATGTTTCATCATGATTATAACCAACTTATACCACTATTATGATGTATAGTCAGGATAGCGCAGCGCTTAGCAGTGTTAGTTTGCGTAGTGTTTCATTTGAGGGTGGCAGGTGTGTGTGTGTGTGTTTTGGTGTGGTCTAGAGTAGGTTAGATAGAGGTGGGGTAGATCAGAATTGGGAGAACTGTTTATGAGTAGGAGGAGTTTAGACCCTCCTTGGAGCGTGACTGCACATCCTGCAGCTCTTGATCATCTCTGGTTTTGATGTCCTGGTAGGCATGAGTCTGCTGACACAGTCCCTTGAGATAGGCCCAGTTTGCTGCCAGGATCATCAGGTAGTGGACCTGTGGACGGTAGAGAAGGGGAGGAGACAGACAAAATAGACAGAGAGGGAGAAAGACAGAGGAAGAAACAGTTGGAGGGAAGGATTAGTCATGAGTGGGTTAGTTAGCCAAAGCCAGCTATAAGAGTTAAGACAGTATTAATTAGTTATTAATTTGAATCACTAAAGTAACTAAATCTCAGTGAATTGTTATACCTGCACCACACAGAAATCAATATTAGTTGATTGGAATACATTGAAAAAAACTGACCAACTTTATATTATTTATTTATAAGAAATTATATTTATTTATATACATTACATTTTGAAAAAATAATATATATGGTTTACTGTATATCTAAGGTATAATATAATATTTATTTTATTGTGATGTCTTTTAAAAATATGCATCATATGTTCTATTATAAACTTTTGTGACTTAAACTTTAACTGAAATTACACTGAACAAAATTATAAACGCAACACTTTTGTTTTTGCCCCCATTTTTCATGAGCTGAACTCAAAGATCTAAGACTTTTTCTATGTACACAAAAGGCCTATTTCTCTCAAATATTATTCACAAATCTGTCTAAATCTGTGTTAGTGAGCACTTCTCCTTTGCCGAGATAATCCATCCACCTCACAGGTGTGGCATATCAAGATGCTGATTAGACAGCATGATTATTGCACAGGTGTGCCTTAGGCTGGCCACAATAAAAGGCCACTCTAAAATGTGCAGTTTTATCACACAGCACAATGCCACAGATGTCGCAAGTTTTGAGGGAGCGTGCAATTGGCATGCTGACTGCAGGAATGTCCACCAGAGCGGCTGCCCGTGAATTTAATGTTAATTTCTCTACCATAAGCCGTCTCCAAAGGCGTTTCAGAGAATTTGGCAGTACATCCAACCAGCCTCACAACCGCAGACCACGTGTAACCACACCAGCCCAGGACCTCCACATCCAGCATCTTCACCTGCAAGATCGTCTGAGACCAGCCACCCGGACAGCTGCTGCAACAATCGGTTTGCATAACCAAAGAATTTCTTCATCCTCCAACGTCCTCATCGGGGTCTCGACCTGACTGCAGTTCGTCGTCGTAACCGACTTGAGTGGGCAAATGCTCACATTTGATGGCGTCTGGCACTTAAATAGGCCTTTTGTGTACATAGAAAAAGTCTTAGATCTTTGAGTTCAGCTCATGAAAAATGGGGGCAAAAACAAAAGTGTTGCGTTTATAATTTTGTTCAGTGTATATGTGCATATATTAGTGGTGTAACGGTACACAAACATGATGGTTCGGTACGTACCTCGGTTTTGACGTCACGGTTTGGTATGGTTTCGGTATAGCAGGGGGAAAAAACTAAACATAAAATTGCTTTACTTTTATTAAACAGTGGTTTAATAAAACAAAATTTAAATGTCTCTTTCTTTAAATAAATTCAATTATAATTACAATTTTCTTAGGGATAAAAATCTACCTCAGCTTCTGCTCTAAACTATAGGCA
>NW_015552694.1:395029-416559 GCF_001515605.1 Sinocyclocheilus anshuiensis
CTGACTGCAATGATAGAGCTTGGAATAGCCAGGACAATTTTTTATATAACTCCGACTGGATTCGTCTGAAAGAAGGAAGTCATATACACCTAGGATGACTTGAGGGTGAGTAATTTGTGGGCTAATATTCATTTTTGGGTGAACTAACCCTTTAACTATAGGGAGCACTTTTACATTACTATAAGGTTACAATTAACAACAGAGCCCAAAATTCAATTACTATTTATTTTTAACTAATCATGCAAACATGAAAATTGCACATAATGCCGTTTTTAAATTAACTTCTAAATTGTACAATTTTTATTTGTAGTTGAAATATTAATTTACACAGTGGCTGTTATAACTTGATTCCTAACAGATTTATTTAAACATAAATTCAATAATTAAGACATCACTAACAGGTAAAGTAAAATATAATGAGTATATAGTCTAATATTTCACGAAATGCTCTTCTCTAGGCTTCATTTATAGCGCACTAACGAGCTGTGGACACTGATGACTTGCCTGAGGTAAATGAAATGCTACGTAACATTTTGTTTACAAGCTGTTTTATTCACGTTTTTCCGTGGTTGAAACACTGTATCGTGTACCATTACACCCCTAGTATATTATATATATATATATATATATATATATATATATATATATAACCTTAAGTTTTTTATATCAGCTAGTTGCCATAGGGCAATATTTCTCATTTTCATTTAGTTTTTCTTGATGTACTTAACTAAAACTGAAATCAAATTTACTGAAATAAAAACTACATAGACATATTTAAGAAAAAACAAAGAAAAAAAAACAAGAAACCAAAACAAAAGGACAATAACAACTAAGAAAAACTAAACAAAAATACAGAAAATAATAAAAAATAAAAACTAATCCAAGTATTAATTAAAAACTACAATAGTATCTCAATGATACTAAAATACCCTTGCTATCAAGAAAAATACTGTTTATACAAAAATGGTTTATTTTCTTTTTTTTTTCTACGCAGGTGTTATTTGGTTTCAGACAAACTGAACAAAACAGGTTTTTTGATTTCCGATTAGAACAAGATTAAAATACACTTTAAATAAATGACATGGTCATTCATTGTACTTTTTTAAGTGTATCTGGCATCACATGAAATCTGGTTATTTCATAAGTTAGCAAATAAAAGATGAAGTAAAAACTACTGATAATGTAAAAACGAAAAACTATTAAATAAAGAGAAATGAACTTCTCCACAATAATTTTTTTATTTCGGATTATTTCTGAAAACAGGAACTATACTGCTTTGAGAATAATACAAAAGGCAAAAACTATATGCTGTCTGAATTCAATATTAAACATAATATTAAACTAAATAGTAGTCGGATGAATCTAAAAACAAAGGCTCTGAAAGACAATGGCATTTTTAGAGTCAATTCTATGACTCCAAAACATCTCATAAGGAGTTAAAAAGTACAGTCACACCCGTCACAGGTACATGTAGCATGGAGTAAAATTTATGAGCATAAACACAACATTCCTAATATCTTTCAAAACAGCAATAACTATGCCCTTCTCATCTACTGTACTTGACTTGCTTTTTCTATCTGACTGGATTCTGGACTATGGGTGCCTCAGGGTGGATATGATCCAATGGAGAGACATCAATCATTACCAAAAATAGTACTATTTTCTAGTTTTAATCCTGTTCATTAGGTGTTGTTGGACTGTCAGAGAGTTACATTCTCACTACTAAAGTCATTTTCTGATAAACTGTAAATAAGCTACATTATTCTGGATTGGTCATCGGTGCTATACTTTATTATGAATTTGTACCTAGATAGAAATGAGTATGATGTATTGTCCTTGTTTTGTTAAGTGATCACACCTCGTCAAATTAGTACAGAAACACAAATATACAAATGATTTGAACATTAGACAATACAGTTAATATGCACTACACTGTCTATGCATTAAGGCCCGTGCTATGAACTAATAGTTCTCAATTTATTTCTCTCCTTTGCCTATTTCCTGACCTCTTTCACTCACTCAGTTCATCCTTCTCCCTCTCTATCACTTTCTCTCTCTGTCTCTAAGATCAACAAAAGCTCAAAACTTAGTGGTGTGACTGTGGTTGTAGCTCTTAAACTTCAACACTGCAAAGTTATAGGTTGTGGCCATCACATAGATGAGCTGAATGGAAGAGAGACAAACCAGTGGGTGAGACCAAACAGTTTTTACAATAGCAACTTTACAACAGAAGTTGCACCACATCTCTCGAAAACAGAAAGTACAGTTGTTCAATCTGTGCCTATAAAGATTCTAAACTGATGGCAGGATTTAAGAATATAGCATTATATTGTACCAATTTCTTTTCATAGAGCAATTCTTTCCTAAGCAAATTTTCAACATCAATGAAAAATATTCTAGATATGAAATAGCTAAGAAAGCAAGTACGAAATGAACAAGTGAACAAATGAACATCATGAACTCTTACCAGTGCGATCACAGTGGCTCCAGCTCCAGCACAGGCAACAATATAAAGATGGTAGGACAGATAGAACTGTAATGAAAAGAGATTAGGAAATCCATCATAAACATACATCAAACATAACTAACACAGCTACACACCTTGCCTCACAAAAATGTAATATATTACTCATTCAAAATAAAATGTACCTGTCATACTTTAAAAAACGTATATTTTCTAAAGGCGAAAAATAAACATGTTTTACATTGCTCTGGTCTGTCAAGATTGAAACAAGTTAACATTCCTTAAAAGTCTGTCTTTAACCCTAAAAGCCTACTGTATCATAATTGATCCACAGAGGGCATGATCAAAACTTGCTGTCAAACCTCTTGAAAAACAATCTACTACATGCCTTCTGTTGTCTAATTGATAATTGTACAAACATTCACCTGCAGGTCGTGGTTCACAGTTGTTTTTCTTTTTTTGCTGTGAAATCTTTACTGATTTTTCTAAAGTAAACATAGGAATTACTTTGATATGTTAGTAATATCTCAAGATGAACATTTATTGAAGTGAAGCAACATTTTTTGAAAAATCATGTTCAAATGTATCAAATATTATCTATCAGGCTTTTGAGGAATGTTTAATCATTATTGTATTGCATTGCATTATATGTTTTGAAACTACAGAGCAAAAAAACTAAGCATGTAAATATCTTCTTTCAGACATATTATTGGACTTAGCATATAGAGTGACATCTGATATTTATATCTTTTAATGAAAATAGTCTGCGACTGCTATACTGTTGTAAAGATCTAACTGATTTACATTACAAGCAATCAGAATTTCATCTCACTTTTTGACCATTTAAATATTAGCATAAGCACCAAATTGCACATTTGTGCTTTTTGGCTTCTAAATTGAGCTGTTTTTCCCCCCCTCTATATTCTCAGTGTATCATACCATATGAGCCATAAAAGCGCAACATAAACACATGCAAGCCTTTTCTTTTTAGATATTGTCTAAAGTTTTAATAAACTGTTCCATTAAAAAAAAATCCATTAAAAAACGATTATTTCATGTGTCAGGCTTTACAGGTATAAACATGAAAAAGAAAAGATCTTCCTGTCAGTGCATATGTGGTGATCTTCAGGGACAGATGAGGTATCTTTACCTCACTAGTATTGCAGATGTCGCTTAGCGTGGAGCCACAGGCTTTACCAGGAGTAGCGTTCCATGGGATGATTCCTGAAAATGATTACATGCATTACATACATTAATCTAAAGTAAAAAGTTATAAGGACTACTAAAGCAATGACTAATTACAGATTATTAAATATATATACACATTAATTTTCCCACTGGTAGGGATTTGAGTGAATGCCAGCAAAGGAAACATCTGATTGTATTTGTAACAGGAAGTGTACACTAGTTAGCACTGACAGATTTATCTCAACAGCTACATTCCATTAGAATAACTCACTCCTTACACTAAAGTGATGTTGATTTGCAACTAAATATAACCAAGTATTATCCACTGATTCACGATTAAGGATGGTCAAAGTTTTTACCATACTGCCGCACATCGACACAGATGTTGTCCACAGAGGTGAGATTGGCAATAGGGGACTTCAAGGCTCCACATGTGGTCCACATGTTATAAAACAGGAAAACGGGCACCGCAGAAAAGCCAAAAATGCCCAGCCATCCCAAGCCCAGAACGTGGGTGAGGAACACAAACTTAAAAAAAAAAGAGAGAGAGAGAGAAGGTTTTGGCAGTTAGCCCCTCATGCTCACATATCCATTCAATATCCATATATCTAATATCATGATGACTAGAATAATCTCATAGTTTTTAAATCCTGCAGTGCATACAGTATGAATGTGACCCAGAATCATGACCTATTTACTGCCAGATCACCTTAGATGTGCTGCCACTTGATTATCACAGTCACTCTTGTGAACATACACATATGTTTTCCAGAATTACACATGGCACATGCATATATGGCCTAAAGGTTTAAAAGATGGATGCTACTGGACATCTGTAGCTATTAAAGCAATTGGGGCATATAGCACTGATCGTGCCAGATCTGTCCTCAAGGGTTGGGGTTGGCCTATGTATGTATAGTGGGCATATATGTGTGTTAATGTGCCAAATCTAGCATTAATGTTTATGGATGGAAGGAAATGCATTCGTATGAGCTTACATGTTGAGCATACAATGCTGTACCAGGTGAGATTCTGAACAAGTTTACGCTGTCAAAACATGCACCAAACATATGGAGCTGATTTTGTGATGCAAACATCAAAATGTGTTTTTACATATCATGCATTATGGTAAAAGTGTTGGAAGTCATAATAGCAGTATTGTGCAAGGAACTGTGTGAAAATAAGTGTTTATGAATCAATAACCTACCATCATACTTTAATCCTAAACAGTTATAAAAGTTGTCTGAGTTTTACTGCCTCTAGTGTTCATTTTAGCTGGAAACTTGAACTGATGTATGTGTATGTACGTTTTTGGAGTTGCCATAACATTTGGTAGAGACATGTTTTTCCAATGAGCCTGGGTTGGTATTTGTATGTCCATGCTTGTATGTGCGCTCTGGCCTCACCATGGCACTGATGCAGCGTCCACACACAGTGGTCTTGAACTCGCTGTGCATCTCTTTGACAGCACTGGTTGTGTAAAAGCCCTCAGCCAACAGGATGATGCCATACAGGAAAAAGAAACAGGCAATTCCATAGATGATGTACTGCAAAATCTGAACCCTGTATAACAAAATAACAATTTTAGCTACAGTGAACATATTGATGTGAGAGTTGTAAGGTGGGAATGAATTTCTCAACATTATTCAATATTTATATGGAAAAACAAAGATAATCCAATTTTTCGATTTTCTGATTCTTCTGGCTCTTGATCCTTTCAAATTCACATGCATGAAAAGGTACCAGTTTAGATGAAATGATACCAAAGTATAGTCATAGTTTATTTAAGATCACATTTACCAGAGTTCCTCCTCAGTAAACAATGGCAGCAGTGATTAATTTGAATTTTATGTAGAGGATACAGATGAACTCTTGGCAGATTTTATCAGTGGTACTGTGAATATAGCATAGGGCCACTGACAGTAAGATGTACACAGGAAATAAAAGGTAATTTCCCAGTAAAGCTCCAGATGACATGATGGAACAGAAAGCACTGCCACTTATTTGCTGGCATTCTAGAGGTCATTACTCACCACATACTCATCCCTTGTCCATGTCATAGACATGTATGCAAACAGGTAGAAAATGATTAACTCAAAATGTGCTTTTTTCCCTCTCTAAGTATGCCTCTAATAATCATCACACCTCGAATAACTCACTGTAGCAATCCAAATAAATTAACAACTATCATTGGGAAGTTATTATTTATGGTATTTGGTGCATTTTAATGGCTGTTTGTTCAAACACACTTACACATCAGTGAGAGCAGCATGGTCAGAGGTGATGCGAGAAAAGTGGTTTTCCACCATGGTCACAGTGCCCGTAAGTGCCACATGCCCACAGCCGCAGAACAGAGCCACACCCGAAAAGCACAAGATGGTGGCCACCAAAGAGGCGTAGGGGACGCCGCCCAGACACTTGATGCAACACTCAAAGCAGCCTGTAGGGGGAGAAAGAGAGATTACATGTTTTGTCATAATTCACTATAGCAACTGGTACTTTCTAGCATCATTACTTTGATTTTTATGTATGCTAAATAATCACACATACATTTTGAATACTGTATTTGAACACTGAACATATTCAGTGTGAGAAGCATTATTCTTTGGAGTTATAAGGCCACATAAACTACTTCAGACTGATAATATTTTAGCACTTTATCAACTCCCCGAGAGGTGAGGCTCATGTATTTGGTGTCTTGACACCTCACTGCGACAGAATCATGTCAGATGAAATCAGCTGGCCATCCATAACAAGCCACCTTCACACTCATGTCATATGACATGCGGTGAGAGTGTTGTACTGTAATATGGAGAGATCAATTACAGCCACTAACAAATACATTTCTCTTTTTGAACGTTCAATGATCAGCTTCACTTTTAACAATCATTAAAACAACAGAATGAAAACTGGAAACTACCCATATGCAAATGTAATATATGACATACATTGCCCATTACATGTCTGTTTGATTAAACAGATAAATCTGTCTTTCAATGCGCAGCAATTCATGGGAATCATGATCATGGGAAGAACTGATGCACACAAGGTTGGGCTCAAATCTTCAAAGTTTAATGGACATACACACAGTTCAAACATTTTTCTTATCATGCATATTCATGTATCATTGAACAAAGACTTTGAAGTTGAAATTATTTTCTATGACTCCCTTAGACTTTCCCAAAGCCTTTTAACCTTGTGAAAGCAGTTACATTGGAAACATCCCACATAGCTCATATCATAGGAGAGAGTTATTTCACTAACAGTTATCTAAGTCAAAGGAGAAATGCTGTGAAGAGATGGAGTTACAGAGTACAGAAATCAATGAAACATGATCAACCAGGGCCCACAACAATAACCTGCACCGGGGCTCCGCATTTCCTAGCAATGTCTATATTTTATATTTACTTATATAATATCAACATGGATGGATGTACATGTACATGACATATATCCAAAAATGTATTACACATACATAATTGTATGGGCTGGATATATACTTTACTATATGAAATTGTTCCAATTTCTAATAGGTTTCATATATGTTTTTACTTCATATGACAATATATTTCATATGTAATATATGTACATTTATTACATTTGAGTAAGGGTACTAGGACTTGTATTTGCAGTGCCACTTTCAGACAAATAGAAAAAATGTCGTCTGTTAGAAAATGCAAAATTCAACATTTAGAGTAATTCTGGAAATACATGGGAAGACATATTTCTGTTCTCACTTAAGCATTTCCCTTTTAAAATGTTAACATGTAAATCCTAATTCTATACTTTATACATGCCTTCTGAAGGGTGAGAAATATTCTGTGTGCAGTGAAGTCACTGCTGATTCATTTTGTTCTCTGCCATTTATCTTCTTCCAGAGACATTAAACAACACCAACTCCCCCACATGCATGAATAATTCATCATAGATTGACTGCAACTTATGAAGCAAAATGGGCCTCTTATATAATACAAACAAGATGAATGTAATGTAAAGAGAACTGATGTAAGAAAACAGAAAAAGATTTTTACACCTTGCTTTGCTTTACTGTTACTGCTTCCAAACTGTACATAGATTAAGAGTTAATAGGGATTTTGACTGAATAGGGGTCTTTGGAAAGTCATGCTAATAGAAGAGCACACCAGCAGGGTCATTTCTGACATCAATGGGCCCTCTGACCCTCCTGTCACACACTCACATTAGTGATGCTAATTCATTTTTTCAGTGAACAGAACTTCTCTGAATATACAAAACCCTCTGTTCCACACGGTCACACTGTTACCTACTACAACAGCTGCTGCACAGTTCATAATAGACCATATAAAGAGGTAAAATGGTTTCTCAACATGAAGAGGATGATTACAGCAGTTATCTCACAGCAATATGAAATTTCATTTAATGTGTGCCGTGACTGGTTAGATCAGGAGTGGTCGTAAAAGAACATATGGCTACTGCAGTTAAGCTTGGGAATGAAACATGACAGGTTAAGATAGGGAAAAATTTATTTGAGGTTATCTTTCCCAGGCTTATTCTTATAATGGTGCCTATTTGTGTTCACATAATGTACTGCTGATTTTGCAATCAAGTAAAAGAAAATGATACTGAAACTTTTTATAGATTGATTTCTGATTATGTAATGTAAAAAACATTTATTTGATAAATTAAGTAAAAGTATTTCTTTGTAATTTCTGCTAATATGACATGATGTGACATAATGACATTGCATTCATCACCATTATACTATTATACTGTGCCATTAAAAATATTGAATTACACCTTAATTTTGCTTTTGATTATGTTTTCAATGTAATTTATTTTCTCTGAAAACGTATAATTTGTCCATCACTTTCTGTTTAATAGTATTATGTTGTGACATTTCTACCCTTTAAAGGAATAGTTCAACAATGAAAATTCTGTCAAAAGGAAGAGCATTACGATTTCTTGAAAGTACAGCAATTACCTTTTCAAAATGAATACAATACTAGAATGAAGACATACAAAATTCCTGACAGTTTCAGGCATAAATGGCACTGTTTCCTGAGAATGGGCTGTGTTACACATGCAAGTTTAGTTGCATCAACCAGAGATTTGGACATGTGATATTCTTCAACCAACCACATTTATTATTATTCTCAATGCTCATGCAAACTCATTTCCATGAGTAAACTGCTTAATTAAACCAGTAGTGTTAGTCGTAGGTCAGGCAAACCTGAAGAATAGAGACAACAGAGTAAGGGGAGATGCATGCTGCTTGTGACATAGAGTGCTTATATAATGCTTGTTAAAAATAGCTTCAAACACACACACACACACACACACACACACACAAAGAGGAAAAACGAAGGGTGTAAAATTGCACACTCTTGCATGTACCACCGGTGTTTCCATGGCAACCTTGTGCAATTGGTCTCCTTAACACCTTATAATTGCATCCGTATGAATATCTTTGGGATATCTTACTGATGTAGAAATGTTCTTCATAAAATAATGTGAGAAATGACTGAAGCATGATGCTGCTATTTGCACTTGGGGAGTTAGTAAAACACTGTGAAGTGACACTTTTTCACATGACCCTGTCTAAATGAAGAGACATGAATTCAGGTTGTGTGTATATTATAAATAATAATTCATTATTATGACTTAATTCAGAATGAGTCACCAGTAAGGACATTTCCTAAAAATATTTTAACTGCCAAATTTTCCCCTTTGTCCCTCCAAAATAGTTAACATAATCTTTTATTTTCCTGTTTTTAAAGATGAAATAATCAGACTGAATTTCTGAATCACTGACCAATTTCTTACATGTAATGTCATTCTTTCTGCTTCATTTGTTACTTTAAGTTTTTAGAGTGTTACAGTAAACCCTAAAATATTATTTCTATTTAACTGGCATATAAGGCAAAATAACATTCTCAAATTACCCTCCAATTTTATAAAAATGTATGTCACTTTTCCCTATGTTTATGCCTTTCTCAAACATTACACTGCTCATTTCATTCCTCAGTTAAAGTATAGTAACACGTTAGCTTAGCAACCAATTCTCACTATTAACTAGTTGCTTATTAGCATGCATACTATTAACATATTGGCTGTTTATTAGTACTTATAAAGCCTTATTCTGCATGACCCTATTTAAGATCCCTTAATCCTATCCCATACCTAAACTACTTTACTAACTATTAATAAGCAGCAAATTAGGAGTTTGAGGCAAAAAACAGTTAATAGTTAGTTAATAGTCATAATTGGTCCCCAAATTAGTTTTGACAGGCAACTCAAACCAGGAAGCCCTGCAGAAATACGTTGGTCTGAAAATCTGAAATGTGTTTGTCAGGGAGCTCTGAAAGAGGAGATTAAGCTCTGAGAGAAGCAGCTGTGCGACTGTATTGCATAATAAATCTATCCCATTAATGTTAATGAGCTAATGCGGTTAAACCAGAGGTGTTGAGATGCTGCCTGACACTGTAGATACATGCTGGTTTACAGTAAATCTTAGTGGTGCTGACAGAAAACTGAGTACAAATAAAGAAATGAAAAGTTAATGTACATTCTGATTTCATAATTCATTGGGATAAAAAGTGCTCTCACTCAAAGCTTCCTGGTGCCTGTTGAGGACCTCCAATGGGCATCTGTGACAGTGCCTGAACAGTTCTCCATTTATCAACAGTGTTTAAGAGCTTTAATGGGATATAGACAGGCAAAACAGGGCAGCTCTTTTTGCAGCCATAAAGGAAATCAATGAGCTATTCATTAGTGTTGAATTTAGAAAGCAAAGATTACACGGGTCATCTCTCTCCGTCTCTATACTCAATTATTTCCCTCAGCTATTTAGCATCTGACAAAATACATTTTTCAACTACATACAGAAAGTTTGGCACAATATATATATATATATAAAAATTTTTTTTTTTTTTACCGTATTTTACTTTTTCTACCCGTCCACTTGTAACATAAGGGGATTTGAGTTTCCTTCATTATTAAACTGAAACCTCTAGGATGTTCTATAGAATAAGCTCCACATTAAAAAAAGGATACTTTGTGTTACAGCCAAATGTATAATTTATTTTTCAAATTATATTTATTGTTTGGTTCAAACCTTACATTCTGATTTTATATGAATCAAAAATACAAATTTTCACTTAAGATAAAACTAAAAGCATTTTGTTAGTCAATTTTGTATTTAGTTTACTTACTATAAATAAAGACAACAGTGGTTGGCCTTAATGTTTATTGTTAAACACTAAAAAAAAAAAAAAAAAAAAAACCTTTAAAGTGGTATATAAAGCCATATAAAGTTTTTTGGTATAAATTAATGTATTTAGGTTGATTCAGCGATATTAAATCATATTTTTTACCAAAATAAAAACAGTTAATTTAGATGTTACCATTTTTTTCAGTCTGTTCTGCACATTATCATTCTGGTATCAAGCCAAAATACTATTTAAAAATTTTTTTCTATAGGGGTGTTATTTGCTTTTAGACAAACTAAACAAAACAGCTTTAAACTGATTTGACCAATAAAAATGCACTGACACAGTCATTTCACTTTTTTTTCAGTGAAGACACAATACCAATCAAATATATGTCTTCCATCTATCAAACATTGCTGTCAATAGTATAAAAATGGAAAATACCAAGTTCGAAATCTTGTAAAATACAGAGCCATTGGCCTCTTGGGACTATAACAAGACGACCAATAAAGAGGCCGATTGATCTGAATCTCTGCTGACCGTTCCTGGTTCAGGATCATAGATCAGGTCAGCTTTCATCTCTGCTTGACATCCAACACTAAATGACCTAAAAGTGAGCACCAAAGTTCATTTAGCATTAGGCATTGCTGCATTTGGAAAGTCAGGTCAGATTATGCGATGTCAGTGAATCAGTGCATTTCGATGGAGAGAGAGAAAGAGAGAGAAAGGCAGGCAGGAGTTTTACGAGTTTAACAGACCTAGATGGGTAATGGTTTGGAATTGCTTTCGTCCACCCCCACCTCTGCGGCCACCGCCAGATGCAGCTGCTATGGCTGTGATTTGTTATATGAATTTATATATGTAGCTGGAAGGCAGCAAGCTGTTACAGAGAATGGCTCTACATGATAGGCTTTAAATGTAAAACTTGCCAAACCTTGATGTTTATATGGTCCAATAATAAATCGATAAATGATTACAAAATGGCTTAGCTCTTTTTGAGCACACAAATGCATCAAACCCATGAAATAGTGCATTAGGGAAAATTAACCATTAAAGGTGCAGTGTGTAATATTTAGGAGAATCTACTGACAGAAATGCAATATAATATACATAACTATCGTTTTCAGAGGTGCATAAAGATCTTACACAATGAACCGCAGTGTTGGGGAAAGTTACTTTTAAAAGTAATGCATTACAATATTGCGTTACTCCATAAAAAAGTAACTAATTACATTACTTAGTTACTTTTTATGGAAAGTAATGCGTTACGTTACTGTTGCGTTACTTTTTAAATCTGGACAGGGCTTGCTTGTTTGTTTTTAAAATAAAGTTCTATTTTTGGCAAATATAAAAGCCTTTTCACACCCAAAGTGAAATGAATAAGCCTCAGGCTGAAGGGAAAGTACATTTACATCTGTACAGTAGAATGCAGAAGAAGAAATTTCAACACACTTCAGCAAAAAAAAAAAAAACACACAAATGTTTGTCTAGAGTAATTTTTGTTTGTTAGTACGGTTGAACTGGATCATCGAAGGTCAGAAGCATATAGAATGGGATTAAATGCATAAAGGATATTTGTGTTGTTTAACATTTAATTTTTGCAGGTTTGTGTCATATTCTGAGTTATACTGGCATATACTGAGGAATACTGAATCTGTGTTTTTTTTGTGAGTGAGATGAATTAATGCATATTCATATTTATTTTAGTAACAGTAACATCTGATTTCTCTCAACATGGGGACAGGAGAGCTGTCAGTCAATATGCTGCCATGTTGTGAAGACGCTGTGTTTCATTGTGAAAGCCAAACTACTTTGTTTGACCTTCTAAAAGAGGATGATATCCGCCGGCCGCGCCATTCTCAAGACCGCCGGCCTCCGCTCACTCAAGCCCGCCATGTGTGACGCTGTGTGACGCATTTTATGGAAGACTGTTTCCTGAACCTGCAGAGTAGCATACAATGGGTCTGTGCTCAAAGGCTGTTTCTATAAAGTGGGGCAATTCCAACTTGGCAACGTTTTCATATTTAAAGAATTTGCCACTGACGATTCAAACGCGAGGTTTGATAAAAGCAGTCAAAACTAACAAAAGAGCAACAATATATAATACAGTATGTAGAAAATGTTTTTTGAACCTTAAACCGCATAAACACATTTCATTACACCAAATACACAAAATAATGTTCTTTTTAGCAACATCATATGACCCCTTTCAAGGACAAACAGAGCGCGTTTCCTCACTATGTTGTTCTTGTGAATAAAACACTGACACAATGATGAACAAGTAACAATAATATTCGCAATAACATCGTTTTATTGAATATTTAAATAAATATAATTCCTTAATTTACCTTTGTAAAGAAACCTCATTGCTGGCTATTCTCTGCTGTCTCAGACTACGACATCTTAGTCCTGTATCGGCCACCGTAGCTTCTCTAAAGGGAGGGGTGAGCCGTTGGGTTTCAATTCGCAACATCACCGCTAGATGCCTCTAAAATTTACACACTGTACTTTTAAAGCTTTTCCAGAAGTTTCCAAGATGCAAATGTTATTTACAATAAAAGATAAAGCTCAAAAACATTGATTCAGAATAAAACAAAAAGCCCTCTGCCCTGCAAAACATGTTTATGTAGGTGCAGACTTTCTAAAAGGCTTCTGAATGGTTGTTGCTCCTCTGTGAGATGTTCTGCAGTGATAAGCAATCAGAGTGAGCGCTTCCCACACAACCAGTGTTGGGGGTAACACAATACAAGTAATGTGGGTCACGTAATCAGATTACTTTTTTCAAGTAATTAGTAAAGTAATGCATTACTTTTTAATTTACAAGAAAATATCTGAGTTACTTTTTCCCCCATTTTTTGACTGACAGCTCTTCTGTCCCCATGTTGAGAGAAATCGGGAGTAAGTGCAGAGGCATTGTGTGCGCTATGTAAACATGACGATTACTGTAGTTCTAGACTAAATTTGAACATGCATTTACTTCTCACTTGCACAAATACAGATTCAATATTCCTCAAAATTAATAAAAGCAGTCAAATGCACACCTGTAATAATTAAATATGTTAAATAGTACAAATATCCTTTATGTATTAATCCCATTTTATTAACCAATGTCTTAGCTGCTGACCTTCGATGATCCAATTCAACCATACTAATAAGCAAAAAAGACTTTAGATAATCATAGCATTTGTGTTTAATTTTTTATTGCTGAAGCATGTTGAATTTCTTCTCCTGCATCATATTCTTCATGCAATCCAGAATGGCAGCACAACTGAAAGGTTTGTTTGAGCTGCGCCCTCTACTGTCCAGACGTGAATTTACATTTCCTTCAGCCTGAGGATTATTCATTCAATTTTGGCTTTTACATTTGCCCAAAATATAATTTTATTTATATTAAAAACACACAAGCAAGCCCAGCCCAGGTGAAAAAAAGTAATGCGAAAGTAATGCAATGCATTACTTTTCATAATAAGTAACTAAGTAATGCAATTAGTTACTTTTTTAGGGAGTGACACAATATTATAATGCATTACTTGTAAAATTAACTTTCCTCAACACTGCTCACAACCTCTTTTCACAACAGTACAGTAGATTCTCTGCCACAGAGTTTAGCAAGGTTTTCTCAAATGAAAGAGAGAGTGAGAGAGACAGAGAGATGGAAGAGAGGAAAGAAAGAATGAACGCAGAATTTTTTGGCCCGGGGTCTGGTGAAAAGTGGTTGCCATGACAGCATTCTGCCCACGACCCAGTTGAGTGCACCCACATCTGACTGTCTCCGCAATGCCACGGTTTCTACATGCTTCCCACTCATACACTAGCTCAGGGGAAAGTGTGTGTGTGTGTGTGTGTGTAAACCTGACCTGAACTGTGATTACTTGAAGGACAAAGATATTGGTTTTGCAGGCTTTAGTCTATTATTAATCTTTACATTTATTGGGATAGTTCATTCAGAAATCTTTTTTCGTTCCAAACCTGATTTTCTTTTATCTGCAAAACATTCAATGTTTTAACTGTTTTCGTCCATATAATGAAAGTCAGCAGAGTAGGGCTACACAATTATGATTATTCCCTTGACATTGTAATTGTGATGATTAATTACGATTATCACAATTTACACTGAATGATGTTTATACCATTGTTTGAAGCAACCACATGCCATATTTTTAGATTAAAATAAACAAGCTGAAAACACTCTAACTGAAAAACTTTTGCCGCTTTGAACGATTACGTACTGTAATTGTGGTATCCGTAATTGTAATCACGATTAGAAATTTGGTTAATTGTTCAGCCCTTCAGCAGAGTCTGATCATCTTTGTTTCACTATTGAATTGGCACTTTAGACTTAGACTTTAGACTTTTTTGACACTGTTATTGAAAGGAATTAAAGCAACATTGAACTGAACTGATCTGAATATATACAGTATATATATATATATATATATATATATATACACACACACACTGTATATACACTACTGTCTTCTGTAGAGCTGCTTCAAAGCTGAAGTGAACTCACTGATGAACTTTACACAGTTATTATTGAACAGAACTGAATCAATACTGAGCTGAATAATGACACTATTTTGTTTTAATTACGTAAACTATTAAACTATACTCTATTGTCTTCTGTAGAGCTGCTTTACAACAGAATTAGAATTGTCTCTCATTTGATGACGTTTGCATCATTGATTCTGTTTATTACTGTGAAGCTGCTTTGAAACAATCTACTTAATATGGGTAAAATCATGTAGAAATATCTCTAGTAACAATTGCAGGTCACATTTTGCAGTGTATGGACAAAATATATTTTTTTAAAAATAATTTTGTGTGTTCAATGAAAAAAAAAATCATACAAAATCATCAAAAATCTAAATCGTTAGAAGACATGAGGGACAGTAATTCTGATGACATAATTTCCCCTCTACTACAGTCCTCACCAGGGTCACCCCCTCACACTTTGTCTCCTTTTCTGCTAAATGTGGAATATATAAAAAGGTTTGTATTCATTAACCTACAAAGTCACACGGTAGAGCCATGGTCCTGATAATGCTTTGAATTGTATTAATGAGTGCTTTCCTAGATTCAACTGTACTTCAAACAGCACTGAAATCTTTCAGTTAAATGGAGTCTTAATAATTAAGCATTTGTGGGTAAGCATTGACCTCCAATGCATATTAATTAACAACACACTGTGTGGAAAAAAAAAATAGAACAAGAATCCAAACATCTTTATTTAAGGACTGACGAATATTTAAAGGGTCATGTGCATATTTCTGCTATAGGCCATTCCTTTTTAGGAGTGGCATATTAATTTGTAGGCCAATTTTCTGTGCACTCTGAGAAGAATTCTCTCTCAAGCGAGAAAAACACTGACATGATGTCAGTTCTGGTAGAGACACAGCCGATCTGTTCAAGCTGTTGGAGCCCTGCCATCTCTCTATGGCCTTATGGCTCATTATACATTTCTCTTTAATGTCTGCCGCTGGCAAAATGTCCTATATTCGCCCTGTGCAAAGACTATATAATGCACGTCTGTATATTCACTCACGGCACTAAAGAGCTTTCGATTGAATGATGCTCATTTATCTAACAAAGCACCAGAGAACTGATCTATAATTGTATAGCTTGAATAACACCCGAGCTCCAGGTTACAAATATTGCCAGCTCCTTTCATTCCTCTATTTCATTACAATTCTTCATACAAACCAGGTATTACATTTCAAGTGTAAAACTTGGTAACATAAAAATGGTTCCATCTAAATTAACTGGCTTTAAATCAAATATATTATCTAATATTGCTTAAAGGTGGGGTAAGCGATTTTTCAAAAACGCTTTAAAAAACCGATTCAGGCCGACTAGCAAAACAAACTTGTAGCCAATCGGCAGTAAGGGGCATGTCTATTCATGATGTGGAGGAGAGAGCGTTCAGTGCACAGGACGGACATTAGCGAGCCGAGCGACAGAAAGATAGAGATGGCTCGGACGCCGAGGTTGCTTTGTTTCTTCTCGATAGGTGAGTAACACCGTGTCTGCGTCGCAACAGCTAAAGTCTGTCTAGTACACTGGACGCGACAAAGCAACCGTTGAAAATCATTTGAAATTTGTGTCAATACGTCATAAATAGAACGCAGCAGCAGTTTTCTGTCGGGGATTTGTCGTGTCGTGTCGTGCCGCGCCGCATCCAGTGTAGACCATAGATATGTATATCTAGCTATGGTGTAGACAGCATCACTGATTATAATGAGTTCTATAGTATTTTGTCGCGCCGCACCACTCAAGATGTGAGTAACATTGGTTTTGCTTTGTTTCACAGAACTAATCATTGGGTTGTGTACGTATGTGTGGGGCGGAGATATCAAAATAAGGGTGAGACCCTTTTGGGGTAGGGGCGTGTTTGTTTTGGTGATTTCAAATGTCAACATTGGCTACCAGAAATCGCTTACCCCACCTTTAATCAACCTAAATACATTAACATATACCACTAAAACTACTTTATATGGGTTGAACCATGTAGAAATCTCTCTTCAAAGTAACAACTACAGGTTACCACTTTTTGCAGTGAAAGTTGCATTTACGAGTTTCAATTACATGAATGTCCAGAAAAAGGAATTTTAGATGATGTCCATGTTGTGATGTTAGAAGTGTAATGAATGATTTAGCAAAGTAACTTTAACTTTCTGTGCTGTAATTCAGTAATATTAAGGTGCTGTGTTCTAAAGAGCTTTTAAGGCCAATTCGCACTGCACTGATTGATACAGACAAACAGCAACAGACATGTTCGATGGGTTTTGTAGGATCAGTGTGTTACCCTGCCGTGTCTGTTACCGTTGGTCGCCGCTTATTTTCGCCAATTGAACGTGTTGAATCTGCGTTTGTCAGGTCTGGGAATGTCTGAGAATTGATGTACTATAAACTGGTGACTTGGTCTGCGTCTGTTGGTGCAGTGTTAACTGGCCTCTGGACAACAAATGTTGTCTTGCAAAGACTTTACATTACGCCAATTTAAGTTTGACATGCAAAACTGTCCGATATTATCCTTATATTGTAATCATCATTCTTTAACTGCACTGTAAAAGTGGTAATCTGCAATTGTTACTTTAAAAAATATATTTCTACCTGATTTAATCCATAAAATCTAGCTTTGTTGGTATTAATGTGTGACAATGCTACATTAGGGGTAAAATAAATATACATACTTTATTTTACAGAAGTGAAGGAAGGTAAAATACTGTGGAAAGTATGTGTATAATTCAATTGGACTATTTGATCAAGGAGTCCCCGTCAAATGTTCCTTTTTTATTTGATTGAGTTACCAGTATATTTTGTATGTTCACCTGCTTATATCTTTGTTTTGTCTTTTCAAGCCTTTGTACAGCTTTCTTCCTATTCATTAATGCATTGTGTGTTTTCCGTTTTAGTTTACTTATATGTAACCACCGGTTTACTAAAGTTCTAAACCAAGTTATATTACCAACGTAATTATGATCATTCAGCAATATTAAATATATTGTTTTGACTTGACTTAGGTATTACCATTTTAGATTACCATTATTTTTTAGTGTGAATACATGATGTTTCCTAACCACATGACTTCTTATAGCTGTATATTACAGCCATATGGGCATTACTTTGACATACTCATCTCTGACTGAAAATCGAATACTTCCTGATTGTAACACTGAAACATCCATTTTCTGTGAAGCTGCTTTGAAACTTTGAAAAGTGCTATACAAATAAATAAACTTAATGTAACTTAAATGTAAAGTTAATCCCTAATGTTGTCTTATGCCAAAAATGTTTTTTTGTTATTGTTATACCATGCATAAATAATATACATTTTAAATAGTGGAGATAAATAGTTTAATGTTACACAATATTTTGTTTTGGCTACATCCAACTTCCAACATCCAACAAGCAGGACATGTCATAATAACGAATGCACTTGGAAGTAGGAGCTTCCCAGGAACACAGCACTGAGTAAAAAAGCATCAGCTCTCACACATATTCACTCTTATCAATTTATTTTGTGGCATGCAGTTTAAATTAAGCTTTTGTTGTGGCTGATCAGAGATCAGTTTGGCTATATCTTTTGATAGTTAAGCAATGGTTTTTGTAAGTAGAAGCTTGTCGTTGATCAGTGTGGAGGAGGTGAGGTCTGACTGCTGTGAGAGCCTGCTGACAGACAGACACTCTCAGCACTGACACTGTGTTGATCGATGCTCGATGCTGTGGGTTTTAGACCCAGTTCTGCATGTGTTTTTGCGTGTATGTGTAGTAGCTGACTGTCCATTCACATCCATCAAGGATGCTTGAGAGGAAAGTTTACCGTCTGACTTGACCTCACCCCTGCCCTTCTAACATACTCAAATGCTCATGTACACATTTACAAACATTCACACAAAAACATACAACATATAGACGACACATTTATACACTATTCTGTCCT
The DNA here is from genome assembly GCF_001515605.1 of Sinocyclocheilus anshuiensis. Taxonomy (NCBI): domain Eukaryota; kingdom Metazoa; phylum Chordata; class Actinopteri; order Cypriniformes; family Cyprinidae; genus Sinocyclocheilus; species Sinocyclocheilus anshuiensis. The sequence continues at coordinate 414,312 of NW_015552694.1, forward strand.
TTACGTCAGACAAAATTGAAGACATACAGTAGCACAGACTCAAGCTGAGCCTTTCACATTACAACACTGAAAAAATTGTAACAAAAGTGGTAACACCTAAATTAATAAGTGAAAAATATAATTTAATATATCCGAATCAACCTAAACAGATTAATTTATACCACCAAAACCACTTTATATGGTTAAATCATGTAGAAATACCACTTTAAAATAACAATTGCAGGTTACCACTTTTTATGTACAATTATATGGGCAAGCAACATTTACAAGAAATATATAACAGCTTGTCTATTCCGGATATTGTGCTCACAACTACATTTGGAACAGAGACCTTCCGGTGATTTAAGATAATGTTGCACTATCAAAACATACTGAGGGTGAGAAAGAAATGCACTGTTCAGTAATACTTTATTTTACAGTGGTTCATTTTACACACATTACTATAATTAGTTAAAATACTAATAACAAGAACTGTGTAATTACAAGCAGCTCCAAAAAACAATGGCACACCAGTTACATGGATTCAGTTAGAATCACCCCATTATTATGTAAATTCATGCCAACCTGAACTGTGACCTACTGTTCCTGTGCTGAAATGTAAGCAACTTGAAATTACTTGAATTTACTTTAAATATAGGTGCGATTCTGGTTCAATTCAGTTAATTAAGTAAGGGATTATGTACTTCCAGCCGGTTGTTATCACAGAATAACTCCGAATAACCCGTGGATTGTTATTATTACACGGATACTTGCCACATAAGTAATTGGACACAAAATATTTATTTGATTTGAAATATTTGAACGTAAAGCTTCTGTGAAGAAAGCAGTTGCTAGCAAGCGGCAAGTTCAAACTACGGACATTTAAGGGATCCGGTGCAGTCATACCACAACATTTCACCCATAAATAATTATGGCGATAAAAGATATTGATTTAAGACAAAACTGTGTTTAAACTGTCTCTAAAATCAGTTGCATTTGAAATGAGAGAGCGAGTCTGCGATACCAGGATGACATAATTCAATTGTACACATAATATTGAATTGTGTTTTAATATTTTATTAGCTTGTAACGCTCAGCCCAGCGGGCTGGGGTTACTAAAATTGAAATGGGGTCTGACTTTTCTGTGTGAGAGTTAAAACGTGTTAAAAGAATGACAAACTAGAAATACGGTTAATAAGAATGGTGTATTAACAGGTTCACATTAAAAGACTTTAAAACAACACTATAAAACCAGGTAAACTCATTCTGGTAAAAGAATACAGTTATTTTGTCCATACCCTAAAAACAGTCCAAGAATCCCAGTGTGTTGTTGAGTCCCAATGTGAGTGTCCACCTGCATATATACAATCCAAGTTGCTGCAAGTGATCCGGAAAGGTAAGTCCAATGAAATAGAAACTCCACAGTCCGGGTGTGAGTGGAAGCTGTGAATGGCCTCCAGGTATGTTTGCCATGCTGCTCTTTTTATGGGGTTCCTGCTTCCTGTCAGGTGACTAATCACCTGACAGGCCAACCATACAGTTCTTAAAGACATACACACCCACTAAAACGGATAAGAAGCATAAAATGGACTTAAGAACATGTAAACCAATTAAAACTCTATTAAAACACAAAATCACTGTAATAAATAGAGCGGTTAAAACACGTCCCTTGTGTGACAGTGTCACAAGCTAACCAAACGCAAAGCTTCCACCAAGAAAAACTGTTCCTAGCAAGCGTATAGCGCCGACTTCAGTTTCCCGGATTAGCCTGTGTTATCAGCTTTTACAGGTTGTTATTGAGGGATAACATACCTCGAAATATCGCAATTCAATCAGAATCAAGTATTCCACAGAACCGTGTAATAAAATTAGCTAATTCAATATATTTTAAAAACATTTAACTGCATGCAATCAGTTTAAAATAGTAAAATTTGTCATTTATCCATTTGCATTGGGATTATGTGCAATTTTTTTATTGGCCAGGATGTACTGATGCAACAGGATGTGAGCATTATTTTTTAAAGGAGTCATATGATGTTCCTAAAAAGAACATTATTTTGTGTATTTGGTGTAATGAAATGTGTTTATGCAGTTTAAGGTTCAAAAAACACATTATTTTCCACATACTGTACATTATTGTTTCTCCTCTATGCCCCGCCTTTCTGAAACGCATCGATTTTTACAAAGCTCATCAGTCTGAAAAGCGAGGTGTACGCTGATTGGCCAGCTATCCAGTGCATTGTGATTGGCCGAATACCTCAAGCATGTG
>NW_015552694.1:416592-428266 GCF_001515605.1 Sinocyclocheilus anshuiensis
CAAAACTCGCGTTTGAATCATCAGTGGCAAATTCTGTAAATATAAAAAACATACAGTCTGTTAGTCAGAACAGCCGGCATTGTAGTCTACTCTACCAGGATCAGGAAACAGTCCTTCATAAAATGCGCTGGACACATCTGAATATTTGGGTTGAACTGTTCTGGAACAGTGTTGTAAATACAACTTAACTACTGATTTCTAGTCGTGTCCTCTTTTGGAAGGCCAAACAAAGTAGTTTTGCTTTCACAACGAAACACAGCGTCACACACGCCTTGAGTGAGCGGCGGCGGCCTAGAGTGAGTAGAGGCCGGGGGCTAGAGTGAGGAACGGCCGGCGGGCTGAGTGAGCGGAGGCCGGCCGCTAGAGTGAGGAACGGCCGGAGGGCTAGAGTGAGCGGAGTCCGGTGGGCTTGAGAATGGCGTGTCCGGCGGGCTTGCGGCAACCACATGCGACGACCCCGGGCTGGACTCCGCTTCGTCCACGGTGAAAGCCGATCCGGTGATCCACAGCGCAAAATAAAAGTTACGCCTTCTTTCTTTGCGTGAACATTTGGGCGGCGTTATTCAAATCTTCCCACATCGTGACGTAGACATGTGGGGGCGTGTTAGAACGAGCCGTTTTAGGTAGGCGTGGTTGACTCTTAACTTTTATAAAGAATATCTCTTTGGATTTGAGACTTTAGTCTTTGCAACTTTACAGATCTTCTTTATGCACCAAGAGCTTGTAACACTTCAAAGAGAAAGGAAAAATTTAAATAGCATCTTATGACCCCTTTAAATCTAAAATATAAAAACATGTTTTTTTGTGTGTTTTTCATGGCAGATGGATTGCAATTGAATTGAAATGATTTCCTCAGTTTAATTAAATTATATTCACTGAATATTTTTTTATTTTTTCTTGCATATAGATTTTGTCCAAGATGAAGTCTCTTCCCAGCTGAAAGATGGAACAGGTGGAACTCACACTGAAACAGCAGGGATCATATCATGAGGAATCAAACTGTCCTTGATCTTTTGAGATAAAAGATAGCGTTAAAAGAGCTTGATGTACTATCAGACATACTGTCATTTTTATAACTCAAAACTTCCCCAGTCCAAAGCATTTATTGAAACTAAGCTGCAAAAATGACTCGTTTTGAACTTAAGCAACTTTTTGCTTCAGCACTTCTGACGTCTCATTGATGAATGCATCAACATACAGTATAACCGACCATGTTTACACAATGATGCCATTTGGGTGCTAAAGGGATAGTTCACCCAAAAATGAAGCGAGTACCCTGCTTCTGTGCATTCTTCCTCTTCCAGCTGCTTCTCATTTTACGAGTTCGCACTAACATATAATGTGATTGAGCAATTAGTAGCATATTTGGCGTGCTGTCCAGAGGGAGGGCTCCGAGCTCGGGTTAAAGCCCGAACCCAGAGAACTCCCCCACCCATCCCAAGAATGGGATTAAATTAGATTAGTAGTGAGGTGTTGGGGTGGAGGCGGGATGCTGGAAAACTTTCGTGGAACTGAGGTAAGTTGGCTGTATATATACACACACACGTATGTGCTTGTTAAGGTGATTAGCTGACGAGCTCCACCTGGGCCAGACTGATTGATTATCTGATCGTGGTCCTCCTGAACCTTGTTAATAAAACATCATATAGCGCATCAACACTGAATTGAGTTCTCTTTCATGCCTTTTTGCGGTTTTTATGTTCACGTCGTATGTGAATATCTTATGTTGAGAAAGAAAATGCAAGTGCATCAGTATATTGGTTCTATTCATTTGGTTTTAAAGTAGTATACCTTCTGCTTTTTAATCAAACAGTGTTTTTTTTAATCAACAGAAAAACACACTGCTCTTGACTGAATACAATTTGTAACTTTAATAATGATTAATCTATATTTAATTTTTACAGTGAGAACAATGGCAATGTTATTTTACATTTGATTTTTCAATTTCTGTACCTGAATACTACTGTTAGACCTACCTGAAAAACTTATAGCACTGTTTATTTAATTTGTATCTTTGTTCTGTTGTATTAATTTGTGCTATTAGTTGTAATTTGTTTAGCTGTTATTATTTTATTACCAAGTGTTTTCTCTTTAATGATGTTTAAACTTTATGTTAGTTAGGCTAGTAGTTTTTTGCTGTGGTATCGAAATTGGAATTGAGAATTGTGAAATTTCACTTCGATCTAAAAAAAAAAATGGGTTCATAAAACAATTGAAATACTACACAACTACTTCAGATATGTGGTCAAGCACAACATTGCATTAATGAATGTCAAGTATGTGAGTGTAAAATATATTTTGTCCTTATCGCATAATAGATACTATTATATAATAGATACTATTATTCCTAAACATCAAAAGAACTAACTACTGCAAAAAGTGGTGACCTGCGATTGTTACTGCAATAAGAGAAATTTCTACATATTTTAACCCATATAAAGCTGTTTTAGGGCCAGATGTACCAAACAGGGCAGGTTAGGGTTAGGGCAGGGGTGTCAAACTCAATTCCTGGAGGGCCGGAGCCCTGCAGAGTTTAGATTCAACCCTAATAAAAAATGATCGTGATTTTAACAGTAAAAAACTGTGAAAATGCTACAGTAAAAACCTGTTAAATGGTTAACGGTAAGTTCCCCTACTATATACAGTGAAAAACTGTAATAGACATTTCATGTAATTTTACGGTAAAATACTAATATTTTTGGAAGTGAAAAAGAATGTATAATTTACAGTGAAAAAATGTAAATTGACATTCCCAGAATTCCCTGCGTTGCATTTCAAATTTGATGTTGTTTCTTTGAAATAATTATGTTTCTTCTTAGTTTTTTCTTATCAGTTATGTTTATTAGGGTTGTATGTTACATCTAATTTTGTTAAATTAATGTTTATTGCATTTTTCAGTTTCATTACCATGATTGTGTTTAGTGTTTGTGTGAATGACATTGTGCTCCTTCTATAAATATATTAGTATTGGGTAAGTTCCCCTACTATATACGGTGAAAAACTGTAATAGACATTTCATGTAATTTTACGGTAAAATACTAATATTTTTGGAAGTGAAAAAGAATGTATAATTTACAGTGAAAAAATGTAAATTGACATTCCCAGAATTCCCTGCGTTGCATTTCAAATTTGATGTTGTTTCTTTGAAATAATTATGTTTCTTCTTAGTTTTTTCTTATCAGTTATGTTTATTAGGGTTGTATGTTACATCTAATTTTGTTAAATTAATGTTTATTGCATTTTTCAGTTTCATTACCATGATTGTGTTTAGTGTTTGTGTGAATGACATTGTGCTCCTTCTATAAATATATTAGTATTGACTTTCTCAGCTTGTGGTGAGCTTTGGTTTTAACATGTGACTTTCTCATCACCCCCTGATTTTGGTGGTTCTCAGTGTATTACAAAGGTACAAAACAGATTTCAGAGCTTCAATAGGTTTGTATATTAACATTATATCAGTTAATGAAGTACGGTTTTTAATTGTAAATTTAAGTTAAATCCGTAAATTCTAAAACATTGCTACCGTGTTTTTTTACGGTAAAATTCTGGCAACCACAGCTGCCAGTTTTTTACCGTAAATTTTAAGGGATTTTTTTTTTTACAGTGTAATTAAACACACGTGATCCAGCTAATCAAGTCCTTCAAGCTTATTTGAAAACTACATGGTATGTGTGTTGGAGCAGGGTTGGAATAAAACTCTGGAGGGCTAAACTGAGTTTGACACCCCTGGGTTAGGGTATTATTAAAGTAATGCATTTAGGTTGGTTAAGTGATGTTAAATAATATTTTTTACCTAAAAGCAGTTAATTTAGATGTTACCATTTTAGGTTGCCATTTTTTCATTGTATAAGAGTAACATGATCGTCAAACTGTGTAATGTTACTGGCTGATGTAGCACCTTCTGCTCTGTATATCTTTCTGAAGGATCCTAATAGGAAAGAATAGTTGAATATTATTTTTAACAGATTCAAAATTCGCTGATCATTTCAAACCAATCTTAACAGTTTGTCAGACTTTTTGGCATTGTTTTCCTGTCACTAAAAAATGTAATATGACAATTTAATTTAATAGAATATAACAATTTAACAATAAAAATGCACCACAAAAGAATTTATTTTTATTTTAAATTAAACTTTGTTGATTCCATCTCTGAAAATCTTAAAGTATAACAATAATAATAATTTGCAAAGTTTGATGTGATCTGAACTGACTTTGAGATCGTTAGATTTAATCACCATTGGTAGCGCGATTTATTGTAAAATGTTTTTTTCAGTTGGTCAGAACAAAACTGGCAGACATGTTACTTGTTCAGATGACATTTTCCAGTGAAACTTCTTATTTTGGACATACTACCAAGACATAGTATCTTTAATTCTGAAGTACAGTGAATATCCACACTGGTGTGTTGACTGACAGCTCACACATACACCTCAAAACATTAGACTCATCAGTGCTGAAGAGCCGTGCCAATACACAACCCATGTAAAGATGATAATTCCACAAATAACTGCAATTGCAGGTTTCAAACAGAGATGGCGACAAAGAGGCAAAACTTACGGACTGCAGCTTTAAAGTCACAATTGCAGGTTACCAATTTTTGCAGTAGGTCATTAGCTTTAAACATGTCTTTAAAACTGGACAAAAGCTTAATGCATAAATTATAAATAAGTCATCACTATGAATACATATGTTTTCTCTCTCTGATAGAGAGATGATAAAAAAGGGATCAGAGAACAGCAGATTGCACACCAGTGGGCCGAGTGGGATGGTGACAAAGAGGCAAAACTTACGGACTGCAGCTTTAAAGTCACAATTGCAGGTTACCAATTTTTGCAGTAGGTCATTAGCTTTAAACATGTCTTTAAAACTGGACAAAAGCTTAATGCATAAATTATAAATAAGTCATCACTATGAATACATATGTTTTCTCTCTCTGATAGAGAGATGATAAAAAAGGGATCAGAGAACAGCAGATTGCACACCAGTGGGCCGAGTGGAGAGGATCCATATACAGGAGGATGAATGGCATCATGCAGGAACAGGACATGCTGTGCCAACCTGCCTGTTAGTGCTGTTCATACCTATATACAACACAAATTTACACAAACACAGGCAAATATTCATGCACAGGTACATGTAAACACACAAAAACATGCATGCACAAGCACACTTGTGGAAGCACTCGCCCACACTCTCTTACACATACACAAAAGTGGCTAAACAGCCATGTGAGTTTGCGCCGGCAGATGGAGGCTGTCAGCATGCCCTGAGTGAGCTGTTCCAAATGAGAGGCACATGAGGTTGTCTTTCCTCTCTATGATTACTCTCACATGCTCACAGTACTTGGCAATCTTGAGGAAAGGCTAGGCTGAGCATATCAGCATTTGGGACTAAGAAATGTATTAGGTGTTGGTCACAAATTGTTTCAACTTTATTTATATAGTGAAAGTGAATCAATTCTCCCATTATTGGCATGGGAAGCATAAACAATAGGCTAAACATTAGTTACCAGCATTTGCATTGCAACTTAGGTTAACAGATTTTTTTTTCATGTGAAAGTAAAACCTGAAAATTGAAAATCAGATCATTTCAGTTATAGAATGCAGCTGTAACTCCTGTTTAAAACCAAATAGTGGGTGAATGTAACCGTATATAGTACTCTAAAACTACTACTGTTGTGCTATTGAGAGGAAGGAGGAATTTGAGGGAGAGAGTGAGAGAGAGAGGAGAATGAAAGTGGGAAGTAGTATGGGAACAGAGATCAGGGAAACTGATACAGGGTAATGAAAAGCCCAGTGTATAGACTACAGGCAGCACAAACATACACAGCCCTCATAATCCACACTAAAAAATGGTAACCTAAAAATAGTAACATCTACATTAACTGGTTTTATTCAAGTCAAAACCTATTACTTAACATCACTGAATTAACCTAAATATATTAATTTATACCAATATTCAAATCAGAAATAGCTCTTTAAGGTACCAATTGCAGGTTACTACTTTTTACAGTGCAGAAGAGAGATGCTAAAACCACTAAGAAAAAAATATATAAATTCTAAATGTAATTCTAAATGTAATTCCTGTGTTCAGATTACAGTTACTGACCTTTAACTAATGACTTATTATTACTCTATTTGTATTAGTACCTCCCAATGTATAGGAAGACTTAGTAGTGTTTTAGAAAATTACTTGAAAGCAATCTGTAGTAAATTATTTTGAGTAACTTCCCCCACACTGCTATATTGAACACTAACACCAAATAAATGTGCCAAGAAAATAAATACTGTACATAAACCTGAGAAAAATGTCTTTATCTGCATGTCTGTGCATCAATTCTTTCATCTTTAGTATAGAGAAGTTATCTAAGCTGTGCAAGTTTGAATCTATCCTGACATGGTTCAACCATGGTCATCATCTGTTTCTGAACATCCACAAGTGTACCTTAATGTCAACAATGTCAATATTGGTCAAATGGCTAAAAGCAGACCACAATTTTTTTTTCCATTATAGTACAGTAGACAAAAAATGTGAAGTTATTTCCTGTGAGCCAATTCTTTATTGCTTCCCATCCTACATATTTCCTGACTGCAAAATCAGATGTTAAAATTACAATGACTCTTATGGTGATGAGAGATCATTGTCATTTTCTTTTTTATCTTTTCCACATTTACTACATGTCCCTCCCCTTTCATGTCACAAAAATGATGTAATCCTTTTGATGTCGAAAGTGCAGGAGTTATGTAAAAAGAGAAGCGTGTACATGCCGCCTCTTCTGCCCTCCTTCTGTTCATGTGAGAGAAAATAAGAAAGTGCGAGAGAAAGGAAGACTCTACTCTATCAATTCTCCCATCATTGGCGTGGGAAGCATAAACAAGTACCACAGTACACTATTAATCAAGAGCAATTGTATGGCACATCAGAAAGTACAATGAATTTGTCAAATGGTACTGGTAAGGGATTAATACTGTACAATATATTTGATGGACACTGAACTATGTCCAAAATAAGGAATGATGAAAAAAAAAATGCTATATTAACAAAAACACAAGCATATGAGCCTGCAGCAAATGAGGCTTAAAAACACTTGTTTATCTGGTCTCTGAACCATTTTTGTAACCATCCAGTCTATTTTGCATATTCTGAATTATCCAGCAATTATGAAATATGTAACAGTATATTCACCACAAAGCCAACAACATGCATTAGAAAATGAATCAATTCAAGTCCATTTTGATTTCATGTCAACTCTAAAATCAATCAGCCCGTCCAGGTTTTCTGTACCTCATTACTGAACAAAGCATCAAAGCATCTGTTTCAAAGTAACTGGTGCCTTAAAGGGGAACTTCACAGCTAAGAAGATGAGCTTAAAATTGGCTGTCTACGCAGAAACATGGAAAACACCCATAATGCACTTTGATTTTGCACCACCACCCTAATCTGACTGTCAGTGGGTGAGAATAAAAAAGCAAAACACAATGCCTATTTACATACACTGCCAAGAAAGTTAGCTGAAATTGGCAAACGTATCCTTTAAGTGAACAAATATGTGCCTCTAAAGCGGAATCTGGCAAAGAATGACCATTAGCATCTACAGTAAGCTGACCTGATATAGACCAGCAGTTCTTGCAAATACATCAAAATTTCATAAAGACTGCTGATCTCTGCATATTTTAGTTGTGACACATATGGTACAATTAGGCCTCTCTCTCCATAATGTATTAATCTAATCATGCTGGTGGCAAAACTGTTCAACATTTAACATGGAAGAGAGGATAAGAACACAATGGAAAGAATAAAGACATATAGAATAATCTGCTTGAATGTCATGATAGTCATGATTTTATGAGCAGTGAATATTAACAAAGATAGGTTACATCTCCAGTGGTTCAAGTCATAGTTATATGATGAAGCAAATGCACCAGTGGGTGGAGTGAAAGAGCATTCTCCTTGTTGCTTTGATGCTTGTGGAAAACTTGGACTTTATTGCACAACAGCACAGTTATCAAATCCATAACTCTGTCAACATAACAATATTACACAAATAGTCCAGAAGCAAGAATAAAAAGTCTGTGGTGGGGAGGGTCAAGAGGGGAGTCCTCGAGCACTGCTTATGTCATGATGGGTTTTATTATTACAGAAAACCTTGTTTAGATAATCCCGAACCAGAATAATCACTGAACTCAGAAATCTCAAATAACCTGTATTTACAGACACTCCCGCGATTTTTTGGTTGAGTACCCTGGTATATGGCTCTTTCAGGGCGGGCGTTCTTCAGGTGCTATAGGTTCCACTACAGTGCTCGTTTACATATTCAAAGCATGCATTCGGTTTCCGTATCTGATACTTTTATTTTGCGAACGCGGTAAAAAATAATTCAATGACTTTGTCAAAAATGTTTAAATATGTTGAACAGCAAAGGAATCCATCAAATTTATATATCAAATTTATCACAACCAGATGAATTCTTCCATTAGTTTTAGCAGCGAACACAACAGCAATGTAAACAACACCTTGAATACAATGCGACACCTCCATCTCGTCACCATCAACAATACTACCGACAGCAAGACAAAATAACATTTAGAATATCATTAATATAGTGATACGATATAGTATAGTATTTATTATATCAGATTGTATCATTATATCAGACAAAAATGTGTTTTTATTGCGGAAAGTAAATCACAGGAGCAGCGTTTTTCCAAATCAGCATCGCTCGCCGTGATGGAAACGATTCTCCAAAGACGCAGAGAAGAGATTTGACATCACCAGGGCTCCAAAGGTAGCATAAAAAATGCGCATTCCCTAATCGAATAAACGACGTGAAAGAATTTCAATGTTAAGCGAATGACACGAGGAGGATCATAATCACCTCAATCAATAAAATATTCGATTGATTCGCAAATGAACGGCGCGCAAAGCGAAGCCTCCGCATATAGGTTAAGCCGCTCTCTAAACATCGAGCACGAGCAGAATAAATCCGAGTCGAAATAGAAAACAAAACGATTACACACGGTTACAAACCTTTGTTTTCTTCCCTTTCATCCTGATTCTCCTCAGCCGTCGTTTCTGGTTTCATCCCATCCATTTGGAAACGAGTATGTTGGATACACTTCCTTTGCCTGGTCTCTCTCGCTTCCAATACAGGAGTATATTTTACAGTCCACCTCAAATATGTAGATGATTTGTCAGAACGGATTTCGCGTAGATAATTGGTTCATAAACGATAAGAGCTCAGCCGAAGAGGGTCTCGCGTAAAGAAAGACTATAACCTACAAGCAGATACGCGGAGGAGAGAGAATCCGAGAGAGGCGAGGAAAAACAGCCACTCCACTGCCAGTCAGGTTGACATAAACAGATAGTCCCAGCTGTAAACAGTCACACATGCTCTCTCTCCGTCCTCCTCCCTCTCTCTGTCCCCCTCCCTCCCCGAATGGATGGGAGGACAGAAAGAATAAACTGTACTTATTAGGATAGGGGTCACATAGTTATGAAGTAAAAGTGATGTGTGCAAAGTGAGACCAGATACAAAGGTACAAAGACTCTTCAACTATTATTTTATTCTAAACATCCACATTTAAAAGGTGTGTGCCCCTTGGGTTTTCAAATAATAAAACAATGGTCAAACAAAGAAATACCATCTGTCTGGAATCCTCTTAAACATTATTAATTCTTATGCACATGACCTTCTGCTGCATTCAGCTAAACAAAATACTTGCACGTGGTAAAGTACAACTGTCCAGGAAAGAGAACACACTAAATACCATCTCTATCATTACCATTTAAAGGGTTAGTTCACCCACAAATGAAAATTAGCCCATAAATTACTCACCCTCAAGTCATCCTAGGTGTATATGACTTTCTTCTTTCAGACGAATCCAGTCGGAGTTATATTAAAAATTGTCTTTGATCTTTCAAGCTGTTTAATGCCACTCAGTGGTTTATCACACAAAAAAATGGCAACATCTAAATTAAGTGGTTCTGTTTAAGTCAAAAATATTATTTAATATTGATTAATCAAATTAATTGATTTATACCAACAAAACTACTTGACATGGGTTATGGGTTATGATATGGGTTATATGATGTAAAACCATATAACCAAAAGTTAGGCTCATCAACCATAACTCCTTCAAAAAGAGCTAGAAACCTTGGAGTTATGATTGATGATAAACTGAATTTATCAGACCACATTGCTAAAACTGCCTGGTCCTGCAGATTTGCTTTATACAACATTAGGAAGATCAGGCCCTTTCTTTCAGAACATGCTTCACAACTCCTTGTTCAAGCTCTTGTTCTATCCAGGCTGGACTATTGCAATGCTCTCTTGGCAGGTCTTCCAGCCACTTCTATCAAACCTCTACAATTAATCCAAAATGCCGCTGCAAGATTAATCTTTAATGAGCCCGAAAAGAACTCATGTCACACTTCTGTTCATCAATTTGCACTGGCTACCAATAGCTGCTCGCATTAAATTCAAGGCATTAATGTTTGCCTACAAAACCACCACTGGCTCTGTAATCGCTTTGGATTAAAGTGTCTGCTAAATGACTAAATGTAAATGTAGAAATATATCTATAAAGTAACATTTGCAGGTTACCACTCTATGCTGTGCATAAAAATACAAAAGTGGACTGAGAAAGGTGTAGTAGAGAGATTATTGTCCACCTCATTAAATCACCTTCCTTCCTCAGGCATCAAAAACACAGCAAGTAAAGGACTGTGAGTGGTGGTGGATGTGCTGTAAACAACTTCAGACTTCTGGTTGTAATTTAGAGTTCTTACCTCCTTTAAAATGTCACATTTTACAAGCAATTTAGGATGAAATATACAGTTTGTGTCAACAAGTTTGAGCCTATGAGTCTATCTTCTAATTCCTGGGAGGTTGCTGAACAGACACAACCTTGTCTTGGTGGATGAGGAGAGATTAGATCTTTATCTATGCCTCTCACTGAAATTATTTATAGTAATGAACTGAGGCATAATAAGAACAAATCAGGAGGAGAACTTTTGTGTATTTAAATGTATTTGAAAGATATGTGCCCTAACATGAATTTGTTCCAATGACAGTTTTCAGATAGGCACCAAATGAAAAATCTCACAAGTGTCTCTTTTCTTTGTCATCAAAAGTCACATTTAAGACTATTGTGGGGTGGAGCCACAGGATGCCATGGGACACACTGGAACTTGTCATGAGCTGGGGCTCAGGGACCATTTTGCTCTGACATACTACAATAATCTCTAAATTTGTAGGTCACTGTCACAGATTAAGTCTTCGTTTGGTAGATGAGAAATGGTGTCTGGCACAGTTTATCTTCTCATCGTCAAAAAATTTATTTGTTATTATTAAAATTATTATTTGTATCAGAGAACTGATTATTATTATTTATAGATCAGGTGTTACCACCACAACACATTTTTGGCCTAACTGGTCCCAAACCCATTTTATTAAACACAAAATCATAAGATATTGGCCATGGTGTCAAAGTTACAAGCCATGGAAAAGGGAGAGGCTAATTTTGTAGAAATTTGTTTTCACTTTGACATGAAAGAACACATTTGTTGCTCACTGTCAAAAAAAAAAAGCCAAACTAAATCAGTTGTGGTTTGGTGTTGGAAAGACACACACACACACACACACACACACACACACACACAAACACACCCACCA
>NW_015552694.1:428491-447700 GCF_001515605.1 Sinocyclocheilus anshuiensis
ACACACACACACACACACACACACACACACACTTCCCAGGGGTGAATGCCTTTTTATAGGAATTGTAGCCCTGCCAAATTTTTATTGCAAAGCCTTGGAGCTTTTTAAGCCTTGAAGATTTTTTAGAGATACTCTCTTTCTAAGGTCAATGTAAAACTGAGGCTCTTGGTCAAGAAGAGAAGTTTGTTTTATCTATCTGTCTATAAAAGTGAAATTGTTCTCTATACACCCTCAGAGCACAACAGCCCACTCTCCCTCAAAATAGCTTCATAATCCCTCATGGCTGTAGTTTAATTACTCTGTTCGCTGTTTATTAACAGGGACAATAGCTACATTTGATGTCTCCAGAGAAGCTCAGAGTAAGAGCCATTTAGCTGACAATAGAGAAAATAAAGGATGCACATTGGCTGCAATTTATGTTGCAGAACTTCATAATGCCAACAAACTGTAAACCAATAAAAAGCCTTCTATGAAAACGGTTTAGGACTAATCTGAGTTTAAGACCACATTAATCATTCATAACAGCAGAACCGGCTGTGAGTAAAATAAAAGATAAAATTGTGATTCTTCATAAGAAAAAAAAATGTAGTGGGTAACTAATGATTTTCATGTAATGTTTTAGTGACCACAGAAGAAAACATAAAAAAAGACAAAAGAATAGTATAGACAAAAAAGAAACTATAAGATAATAGCAGAAAGCACCAAAAATAAAACTAAATGACATGGTACACATTAAATTTATATTAGTGTTTAGTATGGTCTGAGTAAAGAGTTTTTATTCCTGTTGAACAAAGCAATATTTCCTTTTAGAAATGTACATTTTACTACTTATAATAATTATTAATTATTATTATTTTACCCATAATAAAAAAAATTACATACAGGGAAAATGTCTTTCAAGTTTTTTCTAATAAGCAGCCCGCCAAACTCCACAGGAAACGATATAAAAAATCGAAATAAATAGCAGACAAATGGTATATTCACATTAAAAGCAGATTTGCACTGGAACAATGGCACAACCCCAATGCACCTTGCAGATGGAAGTACAGAATGCAATAGAAGAAAGTTCAAGACTCTAATTTCATTAATAACTCCCAGATGATTTGATTTATTTATGAGAAAAAGCATAAAATCTGGGTTAGCAAAATAAATTACATTAGCAACACTGAATGCAAATACACATAATGTATGGCTCCAGACATGTGACCCAAAGCTCAGAGAGCATCACCCTGTTGAAAAAACCAGCATATGCTGGTTAGGTATGTTTTGACGCTGGGATGCTGGTTTAAGCTGGTCCTTTGCTGGTTTAAGCTGGTCCTTTGCTGGTTTATGCTGGTCCTTTTGCTGGTTTATGCTGGTCCTTTGCCAGCACATGACCAGCATAAACCAGCAAAAGGACCAGCATAAACCAGCAAAGGACCAGCTTAAACCAGCATCCCAGAGTCAAAACATACCTAAACAGCATATGCTGGTTTTTTCAACAGGAAAGAGGTCTATTTATACCAAAATCCACAAAAATATTTCTTGGGCTACATTAAGACAAAATTCACTCCCATAGGATAGGTGGCGCTGTTCGACAAACGCACCTTCAAAAGGTCTAACCAGCTGTCACTGATAAGAGAGTAAAAGAAATACAATGTCACTTGGGTAAAATAGCACAATGTATGCAATGGATTCATATGGAATGAACTCATGTGTCAGTCTGCAAATTTTCTTCAAAATCAGAAAAAAAGAGACTGAACTCCACTAAAAAAAACGCTGGATTGTCGATTTGTGAATACTAGCATTCAGTGTAAATAGGTCTTTATAAACCCCTGCCCTAAGCCCATGTGAAGCAGGATTTCCAGATGCATAATAAATACTTTAATACTTTTAAGGTGTGTATAGTTGCCTTTAAAAATATAGCTCCACTGAGGGTGAAAACATTTGTTAGCTTCTCAAATTCTCATAGAAGATGTGAAAACTAGGTCAGAATTCTACTTATGTTGCTGAACTTGTCATTTTCCCCAACTGATCACAGCTAAATCAAATCAAACCAACATACTGCACACAAAAAAATAGTTTTATGTGTATTAAGGCCTGTTCACATCAAGAACAACACCTACAAAGATAATTAAAACCATAACTGAATCAACACTGAACTGACTGGAGCTACACAATGACACTAAATGTTGGAGCTTCTTTACAGCAGAATTTGAATTTGTCTCATTTTTGAAGTTTGAACACTGATTCTGTTATTTTCCTGTTTGATACTGTAAAGCTGCTTTGACACAATATTGTATAAAGTGCAATAAAAATAACGTGACTTAACTAAAACGATAACTGTATAGCATCCACACCAACGCACAATAATATTGTTTATTATTCTGTTTAATATGTCGCCTTCCACTTTAAATGCTCAAGCTCTTTAAATCAGGATGGATTCTGATTGGCTGTCAATGTTTTTATGGTTCATCAGCTAAAAAAAAAAAACGCTCTGAAAGTGATTCCAACGATATCATTCCTCGTTTTTGTTATGGTGTTGATGTCACTATTCTCATAGAATTAGTCAATTATTAAAACTTTATAGTTATCACTATAGTTATTGTCCTTGGTGTGAACGAGCCTTTATTCTACCTTTTCACATATAGTTACATTCTATAGTAGGCTATGTCACATTTGGCAATCCAGACATATGGTTGGTCTAGTCTAGTTAATGTGAGACAGAACAACCCAGTGGACACATCTCTGCAGTAATGAGCCCATTACTGTTCTTTTATGTGCACTGACTAGAGAGTTAATGTGGAAATATGGGTTACAGCACATTGAAATGTTTCCTTTTGAAGTCCTATAAACAAAAAAACAATTAAAGTTGACAGACAGGGCCTAGTACTGTTCCACTTTGGAGGGAGGTCTTCAGTGAGACCAGAATGATGCCTCAGGTGTCAAAGTTTAAAGATATTGCAAAGTAAAACAAAGAGATGGACTGACTTGTGAATTGTGAAATAAAAAGTTTGAGTATTTTTGCTGGGAACAGAGAGATGCAAGTTAAAGGTGAAGTGTGTCATTTGTATTTGATGTTAAAATACTGTCTCCTATTCCAGCTTATTATTATGCAAAACAACTGTAAGTAATCCACAGGTAGGTTTCCTCCAAAACGTGTCATTCTAAACTATGTGACTGTTACACCATAGCTCTATGTGTTGCCTGACAAAGCAACACTGGCTTAACCAATAGTGGAGTTGAGAAGTAAATACTCCATTTACTATGAAATCAACATCAAAGAAGCAATGAACATTTCAACAGAACAACAAAAGAAAGACACAAGGCTCCTGTAATTTGAGTTTACAATATCTGCCCCTAACTAACCCCAGATTTTTATGCAACCCACTTGGCCAATTTAAATAAGTACTTTAGTCTAGTGGCGCATTTACACAGAGTACTGCTGTTTAATGCCAAGAGAACTCATGACAGTGTCTCTATAGCAACATGTTAGCACTGCTGAGAGACAAAAGTAGGAATGTTAGGAGAGGTTTTAATCATTCAAAACTGCTATGAATCAACACTCGGGTATCGCATAAAGTATATACATATTCCATATACAGGTTTAATACCAGTTATTTCTCATTAAACAATCATAACATCATAACATTAGACAGTCACACTTGTTCAATTGAGTAGTTTTACATTTGTTAGATTGCAGCTCCATTTTAAAATGGTATAGTCAAGCAAAATATCAGTTATCTGTATCAGCCACAATAAGCTCTGAATCATCGATTAGTATCAACCCTTAAATTCCATAATGGTGCATCCCTAACCAACACACACACACACACACACACACACACACACACAGACACACACACACAAATATATGGAACTTGATAATAGTTCTTATTGCTTTTGAAAACAGTTTTTGCAACTTAATATTTTTGTGGAAACCATGATACCTTTTTCATGATTCTTTGATAAATAAAAAGTTCTACAGAACCGCATTTGTTTAAAATAGAAATCTTTTGTAACATTATAAATATCTTTGTTGTCACTTTTGACCAATTTAATGTGTTTTTGCTGAATAAAAGTATACATTTCTTTATCTATTTTTTTATCTTACCCTAAACTTTTAATAGTATTCTATCATGTTTTCCACAAAAATATGAAGCAGCACGACTGTTTTCAATATTGACAATAATAAGAAATTCTTCTTGAGCAGCAAATCAGCACATTAGAATGATTTCTGAAGGATCCAGTGACACTGAAGACTGGAGTAATAGCAGCTGAACATTCCACTTTGCATCAGAACATTACAATTTAAAATTACTTCTCTATTTCAATAATATTTCACAATTTTACGGTTTTCTTCATATTAAAAAAATAAAATAAATAAATAAATAAAAAAACCTCATTATTCCAAACTTTTTACCGGTAGTGTATAATTAAATTCTAAGTAATTCTCTTTGCCCAAATAAAACAAAAACCTATCACTAACATACAGAGATGAATGCACAAAACAAATGCAAACACAAGAAATAGAGTTTGTTGCTGATGCCTTAGTCTAATCCAAGTGGTTCAAACAGGCTAAATAGGCTGACAGTTTGGGTGGGTTTTTACTCCACAGAAGCATCCATGATTATGTGCAACTTTACAAGCTTATGTCATAAGCTGTCAGTTGTGGCTGTGAATAAACCAAGTAGTGGGACACAGAGACAAAAGAGAACATGGCAGGAGGGATATGAACTGGGGAACCATCTTCTGTTACACCTGCATGTAGAAAACATAATTTGGTCTATTCTGATATAGTAAAAAAAAAACTTAACGGGGTAGTTTACCCAAAAATTCTGTCATCATTTACTCACACTCAAGTTATTCCAAACCAAATCAAAAGAAGATATTTGAAAGAATATCTTTTCACTACCATCAACTGTTTGGTTATCAACATTATTCAAAATATATTTTGTGATCAACAGAAGAAAGATACTCATACAGGTTTGGAACAACTTGAGGGTGAGTACAGGATGATAGATTTTCATTTATTTTTGTTGTTGTTGTTGAACCATGCCTTTAACTTAATTATATGAATAAGACTACTTGTGTAAAACTGTTGCTGTTAAACTTTATGAAAACTACATATATCTCCAGCAGCTTACCACAAAGTTGGTATTAACCTTGGATGCTGACAAATACTTCAAACTGACAGGGTAAAAGAAAAGCACACACACACACACACACCACAAAACTAAACAAAAGAGTTTTTGTAAAAAGACTCTTGATCAGATGTCCTATAAACAGGCCAAATCTCCTGCTCTGAGAACTGCACAGTGAGAATGGAAGAGATCATGACGGTGCATCAAGAATGATGAGTATATATTATCTCATCAAAAGCTCATTCACCAGCTCACTCACCATCAGTTATCAGTTCACCTAAAATAGGCCAAGAAATAAAAGCGAAATATCTTTCTCACCCCCTCTAAATGATCTGTGTTGTTAAATCCCTCTTTGCAAACCCATAATCCTTTTGGCCCAGATTCTCTAGGGCGGGGACTTAGGATGACATCACAGCAGTGGGCAAGCTGTTCATTCCCAAAGTAAAACTCTGTTTTAAAATATCCGGAAGCAATGCGTAATTTTAATCATAACTTTAGACAATAAAAACTTTGCTTTCAAATAATAGAAATGGTTAATGCGTTGCATGTGCTTGCTTTCTTTCCATAGAGGTGCATGCCAGTTATATGCAGTAGCCCCTCACTGCAGAACAAAGATCCAGGGGGCGGGGTTGGATCCACATCTAGGAGGTGGAGATGGGTGGGTTTAGGGATCAGGGGGTGGAGACGGGTAGGTTTAGGTATATGTAAGGTGGGAGGAGTTGGATCTGGATCCAACCTCGCCCCCTGGATCTTGTGTTCTGCAGTTAGGACCATCTCGTTATATGTAACAATTATGATCATGGAAACTAAATTTGAGGTGACCAGTTGTTACATAACAATGGTCATAACTATGAATTATAATTGTCATTATAAAAACCTGTCATTATTTACTCACCCCTATGTCATTTGAAACCCCTTTCTTTCTCCCGTGGAACACAAACAGCAAATTTTTTCCATATAATGAAACTGATGTGTTGTCATTTGGTTCTTATGCCATGTGACAATAGTGTGCCCCCAAAAATGACTTATTGGCGGGTCAGAAGGAAGAGGAGATGCAGCTCTATAACAGCCAAGAAATGTAGCAGATTTACACAGGATAGTAAAGACAATACCAAACAAAAGAGTGATCAAACTGAGGGCATATACAGTAAATACACAACAATCAACTACAGTAGACACAGGTGATACTAATAATTAACCATGGAAACAAATGAGCAAAGTAAAATCAAGACAGCAAAAGAACACATGAACTAAACACAAGAGAAGAGCTAAAAACAGAATGTTACATTTGTCTAGTGTTGGGGGGAAGATGAATGGGCAAAAAAGTGCTCAGAAAATTCTCACAATGATTTGTTTTGAAATGTAAATATTGGTCTGTATTGTTCTATTTAAATGGTGGCTGGTTTTGTTCTAAGCGAAAGTAAGCATTTCTCTAAAGGTATAAATGAAAAAAAAATGTATACAAAAAATAGTGAATTATGAAAAAAAAAATTATAATTTATCTTGTAAAAAGCTTGCGGAAAATATAGTTTTGTGGGAATCATCCTCAATCTTGAACTTGGAAAATCCATTATCTTTATTTAAAATGTTTCAAGTCATTATACTTTTCCTTTTGTTATACTGGGAGAGATCATACCCTCTGTGATGAAAAAAATGTATGCTAAAATTGTTGGATGTGGTGCCCTACCTAGAAAATTTTCCACCAGCCACCACTGGAAAATATGAAAGTCTGATACTCGAGCACATGCCTGAGTGTTCAAAAGTAATTATGGGATTTAGATAATGGTTCTGTTGTAAGCGAGAGTTGCTGATTCTCAAAAAGCATCAATGAAGATATGATCCGTTGTCTAAGTGAAAAATAGTCGGTTGTTAAAGTATCTAATGTGAGTTTAACATTTTCCAAATTTAATCACTAGTTATTTAAATAACAATGTTGAGAAGTGTAGAGTATGGCTTTCAGTTCTAATAGTACTGTCTCTGATTTCAGGCAGAATTATAACTTGATGTCATTCCTTATTGTAGTTGAAAAATAGTTATAATTGGCACAATGCCTGGGTGATGATTTAATTTTCATGTCTTTTTAATTAGTTAGGTAAAATTTGTATAATATTTATATAACAATGCCTGATTACTTCTGGTGATTACTTCTTCAATACATGAAGTTGGCATTTTTATTATAAGCAAGGTTTATGAAATAAAAAGCATATCACACCAATGTAAGCATAAGTACACATGGTCCAGGGTGCACATTTTAATGGAAAGCTTACTTTTTATTCCACTCTGTGTGAGAGCATTTTTCAATGCCTCTTTTATACATCAAGCCCCAAGAGTTATTTTATGTAAGTTTAAACTACCTGAATCTACCGGATAAACATTAGACCTGACAAAATTCTCGGATTAGTTAAAAAGGGCATCTCCAGCAAATAAATTCACTTATTCCCCTTGATCATTCTAAATGTCATTGGATAAGTGATTTGATTTTCTGTTTTAAAATGAAGTTTATAATTGAAGACTGTGGTGTTATTTACAGTGACCTTTTCTATTATGCTGTACAAAATGAGACTTTGCAATGGCTAGGAGGCACAGATCTGTAGTTATGGCAGAAGTAGTGCTTTGCATAATGGACACAGAGGTGTTTCAGACTGGATAAACAAGATTTCATTTGCAGCCATGAGCTCTGCGGTGATGGCACAGGTTGTGAGGTCTGAGGTGGAATTATGTGAGTAGGATTATGCACAGAGGGATGCTGTTGCTTGGAAACGCATGCTGCAAAGTAGCTAAATGAAAGATGACATTACTCTCACTGACGACACTTGGTAAAGTGCAAATGCTCTTTGAAGCTAGGCAGTTATCAATGTAAAGGCTCGTTCACCAAGAATGATATGACAGTAACTATATTGGCACCCACACAAGCGAATGTTCAGTTTATTATAAGTGTGTGCTGCATTTTTTTTCGTCTGCTACTTTAAATGCTTGTGCTCTTTAAAGTGGATTCTGATCAGCTGTCAATGTTTATATCATTCATCAGCTGGAAAATGTTTCTGAAAGTGATTCCAACAGTATCTTTCCTCAATGCAGTTATTGTTATTGCTGTGGTGTGGATAACCATATTCTCATAGAATTAGAATGATTATTAGAACTTTGTAGTTATAATTATAGTTATCTTCCTTCCTTGGTGTGAATAATAGCCATAATCCAGTTTGGTCAACATATAAATTGAAAAACCTGGCCCACAAGGGCCTTGTGAAAGATTCTGTGTGTTGCTCAAGATTGTACCTGAATCTCTACCTGAATTGTTCAACAAATTGTAGACAACAATTCATCATGAGTAGAAAAATCACAAGCAGATTCTATGAGACATGCCATGCCATTGCACTTCAATAACTGTCTGGTTCAGCTCAGCTACCAAATCTGACCTCAGAAGACTACAGAGGGTAGTCCGGACTGCATCTGTGTTTTCTTGTTCTGTCACTGTCATTCTGTTACACTGTGGAAGCTTCTGTCACGAAAACAAATTCCTCGTATGTGTAAACATACCTGGCAATAAAGCTCATTATGATTCTGATTCTGATTCTGTGGGAGTGCAATTCTATTAGCAAGTCTCCTGACTGAAGTTCAGTGACATAAATGTTCAAAGATCTTCAATCATAAAACAAGTCTGTCCTCCCTGGGAAAGGAGAGTATTTATTAAAACCACTTATTTAAATGCCATATAAATGCCTCTATTAAAGGGGTCATATGATGCGATTTCAATTTTTCCTTTCTCTTTGGAGTGTTACAAGCTCTTGGTGCATAAACAAGATCTGTAAAGCTGCAAAGACTAAAGTCTCAAATCCAAAGAGGGATTCTTTATAAAAGTTCAGAGTCAGCCACACCTACCTAAAACGGCTCGTTCTAACACGCCCCCACATATCTACCTCACTATTAATGTTCTTTTTAGCAGCATCATATGACCCCTTTAAGCAAATCATTGTCAAGTGTTACTTAATATATCATGTCTATTAACACAGTAGCTGTTAGAGGGAAGCTTCCATCATTTTTTTGCTGACTGAAAGATCAGAGACAGAGAAAGTGAGAATTGGAGACACTTTGGGTTCTGACTCATACAATAAACATTTTCTTTAGTCCTGGTCCTCTAAAGAATGACATTCTTCCATCAAGGAATACAAACCTAATATCACTCTCTTGAGGGGAACTTGTAGAGCAGAGATGTGCCACTTAAGCGGCAGTCTCAGTAGATCCAGACAGCTGGCAACGAATGTGCTTTATAACTAACCAGTCCAAGGGCACAGCTGGGACAAATGAAAGAACGAATTCTTTCCCATGAATTAGCTCTATTTTGCATGCTGGATAAGTACAGGATAAAAAACCCCACAGATTCACAGATTCATAGCAACGCTCATTGATATCACTCCAACTGACTGATGCATGCAGAAATACATAAAGCAGAATTTGGAAAGCCTAAAATGAGATGAACATTGTGTTTCTAATGATTTTCTGTCTATTTATTACTGTCTATCTCAACTAAAACAAAACCCAGAAAAAAAAAACACCTAAAAAATTATTAAAATACGGAGAAAATTTAAATACTTGATATTAACACCAACCTATATAGCCTATATCTAATACAACGGGCTAACAAATATCTGTTGTAATTTAATGTAAGCCCGTTTTAGACCGTAAAAGTGGTTTTTAAACACTTTAAACACGCATAAAACAAATGAAGAAAAAAGTATTTCGTTTTTGAAACCATAGCTGCACGCAACAAAACAAACTGCACATTATCAAATGTTACATACATATTACAAATTATTCGCAGCTAGATAGAGTATGTCGAAAAACGCGATGCTTGCAGCTGCAAACTAAATGCGTCTCAAAACGAACAGAAGAGAAAGAAACGTTAGGCTATTCTAGAGTAAACACATAAGAAACTATGGAGCAAACGCGCTATTGAGGATGCACTGACCACCATGCACTCACCCATGTTGCGTTCTCTGTGTTCGGGGGGCGTTAGTGAAAGTTCGGCGGGTGTATGGAGTGAAAAGAGTTTCGCTCAAATGAGCAAATGTGTCGCTCCAGTTCGGGACCATCGCTGCGGTGGTGACGTCACTCTTTGGGTTCCCCGGACGGGGCTACTCTTTTCTCCATAAGCGCAATGATGGCAGAGAGCAGAGCTTTGTATTGCTAGTACTAAGTAGTCATCAGAAACACATGAACGCTAAACCAAGGACGATAAAACAGTGTCATACTCGCTCATGGTAACGAAAAGTTTTGGTAAAAAGTTGTTTTCTGTTTATTCATTAGAAAAGTAAATCACCATTATATAGGTTACACACCAAACAGGCACAATTTTTTAGCATTTCATGTTGTCGTAAACTTTGATACTGAACTTGTGGAGAGCCCAGAGTGTACAACAGAATATAAATTGCCGGATGCTCAGAGAAAACCACCATGGCAACCAAAAGGCAGGCTGGGAACTCTATTCAGTTTTGGCCATTTGGCATTATGCCAGCATGGCCTCACTAAGTGGGCAAACAGAGAAGCTCCAAATTTCTCAGATCCTGATGCCTGTGGAGAAAATGTTGACAATGTTGCAAGCTACATTTGGGGGTCTCATATTTTAATGGCTTATCTGGAGTGTCAGTTTGCCATTGGCTATTTAAGAAAAAGACAATAAGAGACTGTTTCTATGAGACAGATTGCACCTTAGTTCTTGACTAATCATTAGCATTACATAAAGTACATTTAATGCAAGTTCATCTTGACAAAAATGAGCTTAAACTCTGTACATTTTAATTAAAGTTAATTTAATTAATAGTTCACCCAAAAATGAAAATTTGCCAAAAATATACTCAACCTCAGGCCATCCAAAATGTAACAAAAAGTTTGTTTCTTCGTGGGAACAGATTTGGACAAATTTAGCATTACATCACTTGCTCACCGATGGATCCTCTGCAGTGAATGGGTGCCCAAACAGCTGATAAAAACATCACAATAATCCACACGATTCCAGTCCATCAATGAATGTCTTGTGAAGTGCGTTTGTAATAAAAAAATGTATCCATTATTAAGGCGTTCAAACCATTGCTTCGGGCTAAAACATGAGCTCTATCCATAATATTGCTTCTTCCAGTGAATTTGAATTTTGGGGTGAACTATTCTTTCAACTGTTTTAATTACTTTTGGAAGTAGCCACTTTTTCCACTTTATCAACATGCAGTAACACACTGACCTAATAAGTGGTGTTTGTAGCCACAAAACCAGAGGCTCGCCTTTCAAAACATATTCACAAGCAGTCACAGGAGACACCACTAAAACAGTGATCTTTCTAATTGGATCTCCAGAGACAGATGTTCAAAATAGGAATAATAAGATCTATTTTTTTCCCATTGAAAAACTCTATAATCAGATAGGATTATCATCTCTAATTCATAATAAGCACTAAAAACATCATAGTAACTGCCACACCCACATACATTTCAATGCAATACATTTATTAATCAATCAAATCACATTAATTAAACAACGACTTCTTTGCATTAAAAAAGGAGAATTTTCTATGTAAAAACTGCACCAGAGAATAAGCCAGGAAAGTATGGGCTTACATTTCTGCCACAATTCTGCGCGCGAAAGATCATATTTTGAGCGCACAAAAGTGCATTTTGCACGCGCGCGATCCTTTTGTGCTTGTTTCACTAGCTTGCTCACCTGATGCCCCCTCTCTGTGCTCGCTAAATGCCAACAGCTCGCATGCTCAACACAACCCAGCGTTACAATGTGCCATAATTCCAGCCAATCACAGACCGAGGCTGCTAAATCGTGATTGGCTGCCTTGACAACCAATCACAAAATTTCTTGCATTACCTTGACAGCAGAAGAAGAAAAATACAGTGCATGCATAATTATTATGCAAGTTGATATTCTGATCATATTTTTTCCAAGCACATTTGACCAATTCCAAACCACATCAATCTTAATAACTACTATTATTTTAGTATTTAATCATTTAGTTTTGTCACAGCTGCGGTCAAAGGTGAGCTGCATGGCTGCTTCCATCCCCTGAATCTTTGCTGCATCTTTACCATACAGCTTCTTCATCTCTGCGGTCCTTCTTTCTCCAGGACGCTCTGAAGGAGGCAGGCTGCTGCGCCAGTAAATTCTGTGTAAGTCTTGGTCAGCTAGAACATACGAGTCCTGCTGCTCTGCCTCCATCTGCTGTTGTTTCTCTACATAGCAGAGAAATGAGTAATGTCATGACTAGGAATATCCATTAAAGCTTTAAGTCAAAAGATCAAAATAAGTGTATCTTTTTTTAGATGAAAACACAAGATCAAGCTTGGTATTTTGGTGTTTGACCACATTAATGAGAAAAACTATACATTTTTCTGACATTTGTTAATGCTACTACAATGGCAACTCAAATAAAACATTTATAACCAGTTACATTTTTCACATCTCCTATACCAGTGGAAGACCACAGTTTTCGCCTGAGAATGTAGATCATCAACTGAAACCAAACTCAAAGTCTAAACAAGTATAACCACTACCATATACAATGTTGGTTTCTAAATGTTTGTTTTTGTGCCAATAATTGTGGCTGGCACAAACCATGCTAATTTGATAGCGAAACATTATTTAATGTAGTTTAGTTTGTATGTTTATTTTGTACCTTTTTTTTTTAAATAATATCCAGAATGAGGCCATGTCACACATGTTGGAATCAGTCCATCTCAATTGGTCCAAAAATGTTAAAGTTGGTTGTTCGGGAGGCAGACACACTCTGTCAGTTTAAATCTAGATTAAAGACCCATCTCTGTAACCTGGCAAACACATAACACACAATCACTTTTCTATAATTAAAATCCGTTAAAGGATTGTTAGGCTGCATTAATTAGGTCAACCAGAACTGGGAACACTTCCCATAACACCTGATGCACTTGTTACATCATAATAAGGATGGCATCTACGCTAATATTAGTTTCTTTCATTCTTATTCCGAGGTCACTGTAGCCACCAAGATCCAGCCCATATCCAGACCAGATGGTGGTTCAGCACCTAGAGATGACCACAATAGCCCTAAATGTCAGCAGAGACCATGTCAACTAGACAAACCCTAGATTAGGTCAACCAGAACTGGGAACACTTCCCATAACACCTGATGTGATGCACTTGTTACATCATAATAAGGATGGCATCTACGCTAATATTAGTTTCTTCCATTCTTATTCCGAGGTCACTGTAGCCACCAAGATCCAGCCCATATCCAGACCAGATGGTGGTTCAGCACCTAGAGATGACCACAATAGCCCTAAATGTCAGCAGAGACCATGTCAACTAGACAAACCCTAGAGACAGATCCCCTGTGAAGACCTCGTCGGCCATCGGCACAAGACCACAAGAACCAGAAGAGTCCTTTGCTCGATGTGCATTGTAAACTGTAGACTGTTCTCAATCTGCTCAATCTGACTTGTGCTGCAGCCTGGAATTAAACCACACCATGCTGGTTTCTTCTGGCCAGAAGAGAACTGGCCCCCCGACTGAGCCTGGTTTCTCCCAATGTTTTTTCTCCATTTCTGTCACCGATGGAGTTTTGGTTCCTTGCCAGTAGCTGCGTTTATATGGACCCTACTAATCCGATCGTAATAGGACTAGAAGCACAATCAGAATAAAAAAAGTCACATATAAACACGTCAATCGGATTGAATTGGCCAGATCCGACTAAAATTTCGATCGGATTGTAAAGTGGTTTATTCCTTTTGTAATCCGAGCGAGAGGACATGTAAACACTTGATCGGATTGAAAACCGAAACTGGAAAGTACTGTGATCGGATTGAAAACCAAAACTGGAAAGTACTGCGCATGCGCGGTGACGTAGAAATAGCGTAATGACGTATGACGCGTGGAACGAGCTGTTCTTCCTGGTGAATAAAGTGTCGAGTGTCCAGCATAGTTGCCATTTTAGTGAGCATGAGCTAATTGAATAGAATATCTTTGTCATTGTACAAGTACAACAAGATTTATTTTGA
Organism: Sinocyclocheilus anshuiensis; assembly: GCF_001515605.1. Classification (NCBI taxonomy): domain Eukaryota; kingdom Metazoa; phylum Chordata; class Actinopteri; order Cypriniformes; family Cyprinidae; genus Sinocyclocheilus; species Sinocyclocheilus anshuiensis. The sequence continues at coordinate 442,641 of NW_015552694.1, forward strand.
AACTTCCAAACTGATAGTAAAGCTTAAGTATACAAATGATTTAAAGGGGTCATATGATGCTGCTAAAAAGAACATTATTTTGTGTATTTGGTGTAATGAAGTTTTGTTTTTAGTAGGCATCCAAGCAAAAGAGAACGACTCCCTGTCACAATAAGTGTAATTAAAGTAAAAAATAATGTCAAGCTTTTCTTGTGCTTTTTTTTCTTTTCTTATTTGGCAGATGCTGTGATGACCAACTTCCCGGCCATTAGATTTTTTTTTCTTTTAAATATTTTGTTATTTAAAATATTTTATTTTTTCATTTTTATATTTTTATTATCTTAAGTTGTTAAAAATTCCAGATTTTTTTTTATCATAATATTTATATTTAAGTGTATTGTATTTATACAATTTTATTTTGTCACTAATTCTTTTGTATTTTAATAATTTTGTATTGTCTTAAGTTTTCCAAGTTGTTAAAAATTTTATTTTTCTTAATAAAAGCTGTATATTTAATTTGTTTGGATGGATTGCCATTTTGTAGTCTATTAGATATATATGTAGGCTTTCATTAGCTGTCTATTTGATGACTAGTCTATTCTTGGGCTATGGTTAGACGTCTATTAAATTTTCACTGACAGCCCAAATTTAGCCTTGTTTTAGCCTAGACGGCTGTGTTTAGACGGCTAATAGACGTCTTTTAAACGCAAAATTGCTTGCTGGGTTGTGACATATAAACACGCATATCAACCCGATCACATTATTTAGCGTTCATGTAAACACTACATTCGGATTCGTCAATCAGAATGAATTCATTACGATGGAAGCAAAAAGTGTCCATGTAAACGTATCTACTGTCGCCTTTGGCTTGCTTAGTTGGGGACACAATTTCTGGCAACGTTGTTGACTTGACTGCACAGACACTATTGGAAGAGAACTGAACTGAGCTGGACGATGATATCACTGGATCAACAATGAACTGACTTTAACTGATAAACTGACTGTTCTATTTTCCTTTTGCATTGTAAAGCTGCTTTGACACAATCTGTAAAGTGCTATATAAATAAAAGTGACTTGACTTGGCTTGACCATTCATTCTTTCAGGTGGCCTCATTCTCCCTTTCTTCTTCTCTACCTGTTGTTCTGTATCTGTAACTGTTCCTCCAGCTCTCATCTGCATTCATTCATTCATGGGTGATTACCTCTATGTATTAATAAATTTTTTAACTTATTAGGTCCCCATTTAAAGTTTGCCAAGGCACCTAGTGGTTCCCAGCCCCCTGCTTCAAAACCAGTGTTTTTTTTAGCACCTATTATGCTTATATCATCATAAACATAACATGCACTTCCTCACCACTAAAAAAATAATTAGGAGAATTCTCAAACCTGAAATGTATGTGCACTATACTTACTTAAGTATTACCTAAAGAAAATTTAGGACTGAGATTTGAACTCCTCCATTAGAAACATGGAGTTTGCAAAATGTTTATACATTTATATATACTTTGAAAATGTACTCTAGAGATGTACTCTCAACTCTGGCCATCAAGGTCCAAATTGGTTTTTACCAGTGTCAGGCCCGGCTCCAGAATCAAATCACTGAGGGTGCTTCTTAAAGGGGTCATAGGATGCTACATGCACTTTTACAAGCTGTTTGAACTTAAATGTGTGTTGGCAGTGTATGTACACAACCACCCTATAATGATAAAAATCCCCCCAGTGGTTTAAAAAAAAAATCTGGTTAAATGTTTTCCCCTTTCTCAAATCGAGCCGATCTCAGATGCCTGTCTGTGTGACGTCACACAGACAGGCCCCTCCCACGATAGTTTGATTGACAGTTGCATTTCAGCACAGACTAGACTGGTGTCTTACCTTAGACCCACCCTGAGTGAGCTGTCATCAGTCCGCCATTGTTTCACAGCCAGAGCAGATGCAGACAAGAATGACTCCTATGCGATTGAGGTGTTCTGTTGTTTGATGTAATAATGAACATAGCAGTCGTCATCTACTCCTGACATCTGAGCCACTGAACTCGCAGTGAATTACATTTCTGAAGGGAATGCGCCCCCAATCTACATAAAAGCGTCTGTGTTCGCGCGAATCATTCATGATCCAGCCTCATCTACAGAAGTATGTTGTAATGAATCTTTGCAAATCGCCTTTCCTAATAATGTGCTAATTAGCAAGTTTCACCATGAATGCGGCTACAGATGCAGACAAGAATGACTCCTATGCGATTGAGGTGTTCTGTTGTTTGATGTAATAATGAACATAGCAGTCGTCATTTAATCCTGACATCTGAGCCACTGAACTCGCAGTGAATTACATTTCTGAAGGGAATGCGCCCCCGATCTACATAAAAGCGTCTGTGTTCGCGCGAATCATTCATGATCCAGCCTCATCTACAGAAGAAGTGAGTATAATGTTTTGTAATGAATCTTTGCACAGGGTTAAAAAGGTGTTTTTTACACTACCATTGAGAAATTTTAACCAAACTATGTTACAGATTTTCATTAAGACCCTAAAGAATCATATCAACTTGTGGAAAATGGGCATCCTATGACCCCTTTAAATTAGTGAGGGTGCTCTCTCTCTCTCTCTCTCCCGCTAAATACTGTATATATAAAAAATATATTTGTGCTGTCCATTGCTATGGCGCAAGAACGTTCCCTTTATAATCACTAAAAGCTGTCACTCATCTTAGTTTATTGCGATCTCACAAAGTTACGTTATAATCAATGAAGTTCTCTACGCTGCACAATGAATCTCTTATTTACATCGCGTCTATACTTTGTTGTAATGAGATGATTCGTGCTGAACAAAAACCGCAGTGATTTAAGCGGTAAGTGGATTCTAACTTAAATGCCTCTGATTGGCTGTTGGGTTCAAGAAATCAACAAATATGTCTGTGATTGGCTACATTGCTCAACGTTGCAAAAGATGTTGAAATAGAAACTGATCTCCAGAGCGCAAACCATAAAGCACTGATAGTTTGCCAAATCTGCAATGAAATGGCAATATTACATCATTAACTGAGGGTGCTATTGATTTCGTTTGAGGGTGCTATTGATTTCGTTTGAGGGTGCTTAGCACCCTCTCACACCCCCATAGAACCGGGCCTGACCAGTGTTAACAGAAACTTCCGTCTCTATAGAGCAGTAACAGTATTGTAAACTACGTGGTGGTCCTAATATGGAGTGAAACCCAAAAAAGTGCAAGTTCTTGCAGCTGAAAGGTCAGTTTTAATAAAAGTTTCCACGTATGTTGGTAACCACTTACTGAGTTCCTGCCTGTGTCGCTCTGTCTGGGCAAAGTATTGTCGCAGCTCTTCTGAGATGTCCATGTTACTGACGTCACACTCAATCTGGCTCTCATCCGATCTCTCCTCCTCAGTCTCACTGTCTGAATCAGTGGCCTCATTCTCCCTTTCTTCTTCTCTACATGTCATTCTGTCTCTGTGACCGCTCCTCCAACTCTCGTCTGCATGCCAACCTGAGTATTGCTGGATGGCAGAGGGGTACATGGAATACAGTGCCTGGGAAGTAGCCAACCTCCAAAGCTTTTCTGTACACCCGCTTATGCCTCTGGTGCCAGCTCATGGCCTGCTGGTAGTGCTGCCAGTATCAGGTGTAAACCGGATGGGCGTACCACACCTCTCCATCACCCCGACTGGCCTGGAACACAACATTTTGATGTTGACTAATCAGTAAAAAGTGCTTGAAATGATCACTGTCTGTTAGAATGCAGAATCAATCATATAGCATTGAGTGGCTGTATAATATTGATGAAACACTAATCAATTACACAGAAGTGTAAGACTTACCATTATGAAGAGGCGACTAGTTAATGGAATCTATTTCTGTACCTATTAGAAAGAAATGTACTAGCTTTATTTCAATTACCAGTAAATATTTATGTTTGTACAGCGGTTGACAGTGGAGGCTGATAATTTTGCCATAATACAGATAAACGAAATTAACAAGTAACTTCGGGAGTGCTCTTAAAACAACACAAGCGTACTATCAAGACTCCAATAATTAAACATATTAGACTTTAAACTTAAACTAGTATTGTTTAGTTGCACTTCTCACCACTCGTGCCTTTCTTTCCTTGCCATGAGTCAGCAGAATCAGAGTTGTTTTAAGGAGGAGATGGCAATCTGTCGTTCAATGACTCGACCACGTGCTCCTTGTAAGCCAATCATTTAATGGCTCTGACATAATCGTTTTACGACAGCTGGCGTAAACAGAAAACTATTCAGATTGTACAGGCATGCTACTTTGATGTCTTTGTGTAATATTGTATATTCCCCATGGACAGTGTATTTATTTATTTTAGTCTTTGTTAGCAACTAGTATTGTTTAGTTGCACTTCTCACCACTCGTGCCTTTCTTGCCATGAGTCAGCAGAATCAGAGTTGTTTTAAGAAGGAGATGGCAATCTGTCGTTCAATGACTCGACCACGTGCTCCTTGTAAGCCAATCATTTAATGGCTCTGACATAATCGTTTTACGACAGCTGGCGTAAACAGAAAACGATTCAGATTGTACAGGCATGCAACTTTGATGTCTTTGTGTAATATTGTATATTCCCCATGGACAGTGTATTTATTTATTTTAGTCTTTGTTAGCAACTGTTTATACATGGTTATGTTGTTCATGCATTTATTGTAAAAAAAAAAAAAAAAACCTATCCAGATAGTGGATAGTGCCATAAATGTATCATACTTGCTGCGGCATTTTCAAAATATAACATGGCAAACATATTGAAGATTAGCAGCAAAGACCTCACTCTATCTGGCAAACTGTTTCCACTCAAAAGTACATTATTAAAGGGGTCATATGATGTTGCTAAAAAGAACATTATTTTGTGTATTTGGTGTAATGAAATGTGTTTATGCGGTTTAAGGTTAAAAAAACACATTATTTTCCACATACTGTACATTATTGTTTCTCCTCTATGCCCCGCCTTTCTGAAACGCGTCGATTTTTACAAAGCTCATCGGTCTGAAAAGCGAGGTGTGCTGTGATTGGCCAGCTATCCAGAGCATTATGATTGGCCGAATACCTCAAGCGTGTGAC
>NW_015552694.1:448024-449189 GCF_001515605.1 Sinocyclocheilus anshuiensis
TTTTGGCTCACGCCAGTCCAAATGACTGGCCAATTGTCACGAAGTATGCAAATCGCATGCAAATACTGATGCGCTCGAGAGGCAGTATAAAATGCAGTACACGCGATGATTACGTCAGAATCTTCTTCTTCACTTTGCTGAATAACCTAAGAATATGGCTTATAAATTATTACTGCTCACTTAAGGTTCGCTCATCAGAGGGCGGTGCCTGAATTGCTACTCCTCTGCAGCGTTCAGGTGAGTATGACATTTTTCTTCAGATGCCAGATGAGTCCGTCTGCAACTGCCATTTTATGGTGCCCAAGAGAGATGGAGGACTCTGCCCCATTCTAGATCTCAGGCCCATCAACAGAGCGCTCTGCAAGCGTGCACTCAGGATGATAAAACAGATCCTGGCGCGAATTCGCCCCGGGTACTGGTACTGGTACCGTCCGTGAATTTAAAGGACGCATACTTTCACATTCAGATAGCAGCGCATCACAGACACTTTCTGAGATTTGCTTTCGAGGTACAGCGTACCAGTACTCTGTTCTCCCGTTTGGGCTGGCTTTGGCCCCGCGCACTTTCTCGAAGTGCATGGACACAGCTCTCGACCCCCTCAGAGCGAGTGGGATGCGCGTTCTCAATTATTTGGATGTGCGGAGAAAAGTGTAAAGGGACCCGGGAAGAGGCACCACGGCAAGCGGAGGAGCCCGCGCCGTGACTCCCGCCCGCCGTCAGCTGCCAAGCCGTCATCCTGACAGCCCAGAGAGGAGGGAAGAGTAGCCTACGCGATCGGCCCAGCCCCCAAGCTGTCTCAAAATTGTTCAAATTTGTGTTTGATGTGTGTGTGGGATCATTAAAAAATGCATACATGTGCACAAAAGAGCTCTTTCCTCCTCACTCAGTCAATGTAGCGCCGCTCGCCCCACCTCAGAGCGGTGTAGAGCCGCTGCTCACACATGTTATAGCCGCGCAGCACTCGCCGGCGCATCCAACGACCAAGCCGCTAAAGCCGCTATGTCAGTTCCTGAGCGCGTGGAAAACTATTCTGGGAATCTCGCACTGGTTACTCGGTGTGATAGAGCGTGGGTATGCCCTTGAATTCAGACGCAGACCACCCCGTTTCAACGGCGTAGTGCAGTCTCTAACACTGCCTCGAAATGCCCTGGTTCTGAGACAAGAG
>NW_015552694.1:452039-452247 GCF_001515605.1 Sinocyclocheilus anshuiensis
TTACTGCTGCTTAACACCATTATCGCTGTGCAGCCCCCCTCACGATACTGTGGTTGTTGTTGCTTTTGCCCTGTTTTTCAGAGCAGCATACGTTATCACTGACCAGATATGCAAATTTCGTATACCTGGGCTTCAGACGCTCATTGGCTTGTCTCCACCTATCTGCTGCGAGCACACCTAGCAAGCGTCGCTATTGGTTGTGGGGATT
>NW_015552694.1:452537-453659 GCF_001515605.1 Sinocyclocheilus anshuiensis
TCTTCAGGATATATGCTTTGCAGCCGGCTGGTCTTCTCAGAATACCTTCGCCAGGTTTTACAAGCTGGACGCTCAGTCCTTAGCCTGTCGATAAAGTGTTGTCGGTGAGTGACTGATTCACGTTTATGTTACCTCTATTCATGTGTGTTTGCTGCCTCGCACAGTAATTACTCTGTGCAGCCCTATATGCTATTGTTGCTGTTGCCTGCCTGTACTCAGTGCAGCTCCTGCTATTCAATGTCTAATTCGATTGGTGTACCATCAAGGAGTTCCCATAACGGAGAAATGTCTCTGTGATGTCTCCTTGCCTCTCTCAGGGAACCGAGGTTACGATAGTAACTGGAGACGTTTTCTCCTGCGATATCTACAGATGGAAGCGTGTGCGCGCTTGTGATGACGTAGAAGGCAGATTCGCATCCGAGTTGGACCGTTCAAGATGGCGGAGTAGCTTGCGTCAATTTTTGGTACAGAAAAAGACAAGTAAGCTACATTGATTTATTTTGTTCGAATGGTGCAGTATTAATTGATTTGTAGGCTAACACACCTGTTTGTGTGAGATATACAGCTTCCGCATTGATCATGCTGCAGGTTACAGGAGTGAAATCAAACACTGCCTGCCAATTTTATAAAACATTTTTAAATAACTTTACACCCGTGTGTTTTCATTTCCACCTCATTAAAATTGGCTTATTGATAGTGAAACAGATTTCATATGTTTGCAATGTAGAATTTTTGTAGGAAAGAAGTATATAATTGAATACATTTCAATATGTAAATGAATTGACAATTGCTCATATTGTCATATCTTGACACACTTTTATTGCAAAGTAATTTTTTTACATTATAAATGAAAATAGGCTTGTATTTGCATATTCACTTTTCCATGTATCTTTGAAGTTTGATATAACGCTGCACTTTAATGTAAGTTTTGTCACATATAACTAATTTTACTTTGCCTTTCAGTCACTTAACACATTCATGTCATTTAGTGTACGGAGTAATTTGTAGTTAATCCATAGTAAATATGTGTCATTCAACATACAATAACTTTTGAATGGTCCTCCTTCTCCACACTTGTAAACACTGGGTCGGTTTTCCTCCTACGTCACGCATAACCTTTCC